>NC_080787.1:129722607-130022763 GCF_028018385.1 Neofelis nebulosa | reverse complement strand
TCCACATAGCTCCTTGGTCTTTTGCCCAAATAGCACTTGTTTGAGGTCAGGGAAGCTGTGAGTTTAGACGAGGAACTTGAGGGACAAAGAAGAATAAAAATTGGGGTGCCTGTGTGGCTCAGTCAGTTGAGCAACAGACTCTTGATTTTGGCTCAGGTCATGATCCCAGGGTCGTGGGTTCGAGCCCCATGTCAGGTGCTGCACTGAGTATGGAACTGCTTGGGATTCTCTCTCTCCCTCTCTCTCTCCCCCTGCCCTTCTTCCTCTTCAAGCATATTCTCTTTTTCTCTAAAAAGTAAAATAAAATAAAGAATAAAAATCAGGTACAAGCCTTTTAAAATTTATGTTTGTCCTGAATTTATCATTTTACCTTTTGGATAAGTGTTATATTTCTTTTGGGTTTCCCAGGGTACTTTGGTGAAATCCATACAGAGTGGATATTCAGTATCTATGGCTTGAGTGATTGGCTGATCTATTTCTTCCTCTTTCCCTCTAATGGTTGTTCAATAAGTTATAGAGTAACTGCGATAGTTTCCATATTGAAGTAGTCAGATGAAAAAGAATATTGTTTCTGCTTTAAACACTATTTTCTGCTAGCACAGCACACTTGTCAAAGTCCCTGAGTATTAATGATAGGAATCATGTAAACATATAAATAACTAGGTAAATTACTGACAAAACACTGTACATTATTTGGAGATAAACATAAGCACACCACAAATCGCAAGATTAATACCTAGCATCTTTTAGAAGATGCTTCGAAGCTAAGAAGAATGTGTCATTAACATGAGCTTGTGGAAGGGGGTTCCGTAGTATTTAAAAGTTCTTGTTGGCCAGTGAGTATTTTCTAATTGCTAGGTAACAGTCATAACATGGCATGATTCAGTTCTAAACGAATCATACTGAATGATTAAATAATTTTAAAATAATCAAAGACTCTTCTGTTTTGTGTTATGAAAGATCATAGGCTGCGCTGTAAATGAGGACTGGAACGAGCATCTACAGCTCAAGTAGCCATCAAGATCAGTGCAGCATCATTCTTGGAATACTAACATAATTATGAGATCGAGTATAAAAATCACAATCCCTAGTTTTCTCAGACAAATGTTATAGATACTGTAAATAACATACTTATGATGGAAGGAAAAGAAGATCAAAAAAAAAAAAACAAAAAAAAAAAACAAAACTTGGTCCCTGAATCATGACACGTCAATGCAATGGGGGTGTTTTGCATTGGAAGGCCAGTCCCATAACTTGGTAGACCAGATCTGTCAGGCCCATGAGCAGGCCATCCTGATGTGCTTATCCTCCATGTGACACACCGTGCACGGATTATGATGTATAAGAGCCAGGAATACTTGCACTATGTGTCACGATCGTGAGAAAGACAGAGCCAGAGCCTGGCTGCTATTGACAGTCAGTGATGGTATTAGCTGGCCTTCTGGAATAGTAGCAGCAGAAAACTCTGTCAACATATTTTAACCTTCAGAGTTATTCAGGCACATTCTGATCTCACCAAATGGGCTGATAAGAGTGAAGTACAAACTTGGCGTTAAACAGCTGTTTCCAAACAACCAATGGGAGGCGGGGCGAAGGAGTGCTTTTTTTTCTTTCTTCTTCTTCTTTTTTTTTTTTTTTTCTGTTTTTAGATACACTCAGTGCCTTTCAAGGCTAAGACTTCAGCAGCAAATTTTCCATTGCATAAAACACAAAGAGCTATCCTTTTAAATGTATCAGAACACAGCAAGGCAATGAGAAAAAAAAAAAAATTAAGGAAGAAGAAAAGAAAGAGTAACTTAAATGCTACAGGGTGAAACGAACCAGGATCTGGGGCCAAAGCACTATGTGAACATTAGATTATGCAGTTGATTCAATTCTAATTCAAGTCAAGCCGGTTCAATGTTTCACTTATAGTCTTTTGTCCTTTTTCACTTGTTCCTTATCATGAAATCTGATCTATTTGTAGGTTTAATGCAGGGGACAGGGAAAAGGCTGACCTAACCTTAGTATTATAGGGGATTGCACTAAATGTGGGTGGGAGAATAATCGTTCCACAGCTTCCTACTTGGAAATGGGCCCAGCTTGAAGAAATAAAAATAGAAGTGTCTGAATGCAACTAAAAAGCTCAGCCACATGGAATTAAAATGCCAGTTCCCTTCAGCCTCTCGTTCTTTCTGTCTCTCCTCGTTTTTCTTTTTCTTTCTTTCTTTCTTTCTTTCTTTCTTTCTTTCTTTCTTTCTTCTTTCTTTCTTTCTTTCTTTCTCTTTCTGTCATCAGAACTTCAGAGTCCACAAAGTCTGGTATTGTTTTTGGTAACCCGGCCCTTGAAGTTACATTGATCTAAAACTGCATATACAATGTGTAGTACACTACGTGTCTGTATACAGCACATGCAGTATAGAGTGGTTTCATCTGGCTATTCACATTCCTTCGAAAAAGATTATCAAGCTTAAAATGTAAATAAATAAATACATATGCCTAAGGGACACTGAAACTCCAGGACAGTAATGGCTTAGCAGATGGCCATCCTTACGATTCCAGAATGCACTTCTATTAATTTTCTTTACCTTCTAAATAAGCACATTTTAAATTGAAATAAGAAAAAAAAATGTTTTCCTAATGTTTTACCAATCTCTGTTTCTGATTTGCCCAAGGCCCACATTGAGCATATTTTCAATATCACATATTCAAAGTGGAAGAACTGGAAACAAAAAACAGATTTAGGAAACCAAGATTTACCACTTTCATGAGATGATAATTTGATGTATCTCATGATCACTATAGACGTTAATTGTTTTTATGAATACATACATATTTTAACTTCTGTCTTCTGAATAAAAGATATGTCTTGATAGTCTCAGAAAAAAAAAAAAAAAAAGAATTTCTCTTTCCCTCCACTGTTCATTAGTGCTTTGCCTGAATGGGATCTCTTTGAAATTAAGGGAAACTTGGTTTAAAAGTGGTAGTTAGGGTACTAGAAGGAATAAGAATCTGACCCAGGCCATTTTAAACTCATGTTTATCCAGCCTTCATCATTTTCTCCTCTAACATATGAATATAGTTTCCAAAACCACAAACCTCACAAGTGTTTAGATCCCAGACTTGTAAACAGGTTTGATTTCCTTTTATTGAGCGTCTTCCTTCCTCATCCTTTATTGCATTCAGCTGGCTCTAATTCCTTTCCATGTACTTAAAGAAATGAAATATTTTGGCCGAATTAAGAATAATCATGTGTTTGAGAAGATCAATCGTGAAACAACAGAAAAGTGAATTGTTTTCAATGAATCTGTGTACAGTGACTGAACAACTAGGGTTCAGATGAATAAATAAAAAGACCAGCAATTTTATTGAATTATATTGTTCAATTTCAATTGTGTCTCTTAACGTAAACAGCTCAATGATTGATGTATTGCTGAATATTCGTGGAGTGTGTCTGTAATGAATATGTTTATGAATGACCCTCTGGGAATAAATCGAGGTTAGAAAGAGACCTCTGTTGATTTGGAGTTTAGATGATTGCAAATCAAACTTTAAAATGTCCAGATTCTAACACCACATACTTTAAAATTTAAGAGGGGAAATAAAAGTACCCCAATGCAAAACAGCTAATGATTCATGGGAAAAAGAAAAGAAAAAAATCATTCTTATTAACCTTTCTTAGTACCCAAGGCCATTATTTGGAAACATCCTTAAGAACATTATAACATCATCATGACATGGTCAAAAATGACAGTGCCTAAAACCAATCATGCTTTTCATTTAAAGTTATTCAATTATTAATAATCAGGCTAATTCACGTATTATTCAGCCCTATAGATCAATTATCCCTGTAAAAATGCTACTCTCCAAATGCTACTAAACCACACATTTTTTTTCTTGAGTTTCATAGATGTTTAAGTATCTGAATTGTTTGATAATACAAGGAATTAACATCTTTTTACGGATAACCAGTTGCAGAATCTCTCATTTCTCATTCCTTTAATCCTTTATAAAACTCATTATCTCCTTCATTTGCACTGTCTTCTTTCTCAGTGCCTATGACTTGATCCAAGGCACTAATGGATTCTAGATGTATATCTTCCACCATCCATGGAACAGCTGCTTATAAACGCCCTACCCAAGGAAGACACTTCCATAATATTCAAGTAGGGAATGCCTAGAAAACCCAACTAACTCTCATCCTCAATCATGAAGAAGTAGCATCTGTTGATACAGCTCAGGGTTGGACAAGTAGTGTCTCTATGACAAGGCGCTAGAATGCGGTCCATCTTCTGACGATATCCTTTCCTTCTCATATCTTCAAATGTTACCTTCTTTCCCAATTCTATGCTTAATCTCTTTTCTTCTACACACCCACATATTCAAAAGCATCGTTCGATCATATGTGTACGACGCCTAAATTGGTATCTCAAGACTACATCTTTTTTCAAGTCTATTTCTGTCTTATGTTTTCAACTGCCTGCTACTTTTCCCTCAAATCAACATTTTTCTTAAACCAGTTATTTTTTTCTGACTTCTCTATTTCTAGAAATGTGTCAAAATCCTCCTAGTTAGTCAGCTCAAAACTCAGAGTTGTCTTTTTTTGTCTCTTCTTTCAATCTACAACTACCACCTTACATTTACACTTTGCTCCATAATTTGCATTTTTTTTTACTTGTATGCCTCATTTAAGTTTAACAATAATCATATGAAGTATGGAAAAAACCAAAATGGCTTAGGACCTTGCTAATCAGAGTCTGCTTCATGGAGTAACAACATTCGTATCCTGTGGGAGCTTGTTAAAAATGCAGAAATTCACTGTCCCTCCCAGACCAACTGAATTTGAATCTGCATTCTATCAAGATCCCAAGTAAATGGTGTATTGTTGGAGTTAAGCACTGTCCTATGATAGGTAATGGATTTGCTTGAGTTATCACAGTCAGTAAGTAGCAGAAGCAAAATTGAAAACAAAATATTCTAACTCCAGCTCCCAAACCTTAATGCAGTGCTATTCAAAATGTGATCCTTAGACCAGCAGCATCAACACCACTGGGAACTTCCTTAAAATGCACATTCTTGAGTCTTGTCTCAGATCACTAAATCAGAATCTTGGGTGGGAACAAAACCAATGTGTTTAAGGGTTCTAGAGGTAATCCTTACACATGTTAGAGTTTGAGAAAAACTACTCTAATGTGATATATGTCTCCTAAGTTCAATTAGATTCCAACTCGTCTCTCATCTTTCTTTCTATGTCCTTTATTGCCTCTCACATCTAACTCATTATTCACATTTTTTATGTAAGCCAGTAGCCAACTTATCATTCTTTAAGCAACCTGGCCAGCTACACCTCTCTCTTAAGTATTTATACATTCATTTATTCACTCATTCATTCAACAAATATTTCCGTGTCACAGATAACTGCAAAAATTTTAGTATCTTCTCACTGCCTCCTAAACAAAGGCAGTTCTCTTTGCATTGCCCTGCATGAACTTGGCTTCTTCATCCTTCCTACAATATCTCTGCATGATGCTTTTCTCCAGATAAAAAGTCATGAGGAAAAATCCAAGAAAATTCACTAAAACAACAACGGACATACCTATAGGTGAGAACCTTAATCTGTGACAGCAAGAACTGAGGTAGTGTTGAGCCAAGGTCTCCACAGGTCACTTCCTGCCCAGGGCCAAAATTTACCTCATAAAATGATTGGATTTGAACCTACTGGCAAAAGGAAGTGGCTTGGAGGTGTAGTAAAGAAGTAGGGACTAAAGTAGTTTTACGCAGTCTGGAGGGAGTTTTTTGAGTGGTTGACAATTCCTTAGCATTGACGTGACTACAAAGCCGCATAGGTGAAGAACCTTCAACGTGACTAGGAAAGACCACAGATAGGCATCCACTTTCTTTGAAGTGCTGAATGTTAGGAATGTGATCGTTTTTAGAGACCTTCAAATGACCTCCATTCTATTTCAAATGAGATAACTGGGCTCTACTGAGATCGGGTGTCTTACACTAAACCTAGTTTCTTGACACAGATGACATGTGGTGTTCTGATGTCCACGGAGGACAGCAGTGATGCTCAATCCTGGCTGCATCCTGAAATCACCAGTGGAACTTTAAGAAACACACATACTTAGTTCCCATCTCCAGAAATTATATACAAATCATTTAAATATAAGTAACTACATGACTTTCGCTCAAGTAACTACATGACTTTGGTTCCTGTTTTTGTTTTCTCTTCCCTCCACATGGTTTTCTTCTCAGTGCACAAACATGGAATTCTCCCTTAAAATTTTCTCCTTACATGTTACATAGCTTATCCCTTCATTCGACAGATATCCAAATTTCTCCTATGTGCTGTACTTGGTTATGGTGTCTGTAAGTTATGACAATCAACTTATGTTATCTAAAAATAAAAGTCCGAATAAAATAAACCAAGCTATTCCAAAGCAAGAAGTTGATACTGGCATATTACCTTGAAAATTTGCAGGCCCTTGGTGGGTTTGGAAATGGGCAAAAAGGCAAAGAGAAGTGTTGTGATATAGTGTGGGGATGATGCAATGCCAGGGAAAGAACGGAAGCCTTTGAGTGTGTAGCTGAGTGCCTGTTACCTCATCTTGAAACAAGGATGATAACAGCAGCAATGTCACACAACTGTTGTGAGTCAATGAGAGTATGTATTTAACAGTGCTTTGTAAACAGAAATGTACTATATTTTATTCTCAGCAACTGGCTCTTGACATTGAAATCCCGAGAAAATTTTCCAAAAGATTAACTTCTCATTTATGTGTAATTCCTTACAAGTAAGTTCTGCAAATATTTCTTTACCACTTAACAGCTTTGTAAATTTAATCTAAGTTTTTTAATAGTAGAGGAAAAATCAATAATGACAAAGCTAATATATCTTTTCCTATAATAAAGCCTTCATAACTATCCAGATTAGATATGCAGATCTTTAAGTATATTCCAGATGAGCTCTTTCTACTTTTTAGAGATGCCATAGTAACTTCAAAGCAGTAAGGGAAGGTAATAAAATATTCAAAGCCCTACCATATAGACAGTTACCAAATACGTACTTATGAAAAGATCATCTCTCTCAACTAAGGCAGATGTATCCTATTAAGAAAAACCCTTTACAAGTGGTTTCTTTACATCTCATTCTTATAAAGAAAAGGATTGCCATCATACCCATCAAGAAACAGGATGCTTCTTATTTAGAGATCATATGGATTTTATGTGATTATATCCTTCTTTTTTCAGTCTGAGAAATCCTCCACTATGCCAAGTTTATCAGAAACAGTCATAAGTTTAGGTCCTTTCTCATTTTTTCCAATTTTAGCAACACAAAATAAAACTTAAGGGAAATATTTTTAAATACTCTTGTTTTAGTAAAAGTTAACTCTAGTTGTTCATGCATCATTTTGAATTTGTACTGATTTTTCTCATGCCTGTGCATAGTCTGATTATAATTGGCCAACCTTCCTTCTAAAATAAACTTCAGCTTTAACGCTTCTAAAAAAAAATGCCAAGCAAGACAAGTTCTAATGTCCACTGGGGTCTCGCTGAAACCCGAGTGGACATTTCTGTCTGCTGTTTTCCGACTAAAAATTGAGGGCACATGGGTACTTTTTAAAAGATTTTTCACGCTTAGTCTTTTATGCTTTGATGAAATCAATATTGCTATGCTATGTGATTTAAAAAAAAAATACTGCTGACAGGTAAATGTTTCATTCTCTCTCTCTTAAAATAGTCTCAAAATAAGCAAGCATGTAATATCTGAAGAATAACAAGCATGCGAATGAACAGCTCTGAAGAAGACAGGTGGACGTCCAAGTTGCACATATTACTGTCACGTGGTTAGTTTGAGAGGAATAATATTTATGAACCAGAAACATATTTCTGCTACTGATCAAATTCAAATATTCTAGAGACTTGGAATTACAAACATTGGCTTCTCTGCCTGCCAGCAGGCAAATACAGGCAGCAGCTCGAGAATAATTAGCAGAAATATAACGCCAGGGAGTAACATCAAATATTATTAGTGAAAAAGAGAGAAACCCAAAGCGTGAAAACCTAGTGTATGGTCAGCAAGGCGTGCATGGAAGAGATTGGGACGAAGTTCGATTGTGACAAAAGGAGTTTTCATCTAGAATCACTATCTTTTCGAAACCTTATTTGGGCATGTATTACACGCAATGCATCTTCACAGGGCAGGATAAGTTGCCCTCCGTCCTAAGATGGCGAATCATAAATAGCTCCACAATATGGTCTAAGACTCGACTTAGGTAACAGATGATTTCAAATAATGAATTCTAGATCTCTTCGTTTTGCCCTCAGTCACCCTGAAGACGGAAGTCAGAAAGTGGGTAGCTGGATATCTGGCCTTCCACTCCATTGCATCAATATCGGCACGGGGGAAGGGGGGGGGCGTCCAAGGAAAGCAAATTGCCATTGTCTTCCTGTGCTTTCTAGCATTCTGTGATTTCAAAGTAATTAAGAGAGTGAGTCCTTAAGACAACAAAATTAGTCATTCATTTACATGCTACTTTGACAAGAAGGAAATACCTTCTCTAAAATACCCTTTCTACATAACATAACCTACCCTGGGTGCATACACTCTTTGGTGTAAACAGAATTGTCAGAGGGTCTGTTACCTATGAATGTTCCCGTAAAAATATCCTCCATTACCTGGATGGGGATAACGACTCTGGAAGTCTCCTCTAGCCTTATCTAATTACTTTAAAGGTGTAGACTCATATGGTGAATTTACTAACCACTTTAGTTCAATACTGGACCTAAGAACAAAGCCTACAGGGCAAAGAAATGTTGAATGGAGGCAGGAATCAACAGAACCCATCAGAGAGCAACACTTAGCCTGACAGAACGAGAGATCAGAATGAGGGCATCAAATGTGGCTGGGAATACGCTTGAACGGAATGCAGCACTGGTGTGGGATCAGATACAGGGAACACCACTCACTCATGTAAGGGTTTTTTCACAGGACCAGCACCATAATATCCTGTCCTCCCCAAATGCTGTCTGAATCTTGTTGACGTGTCGTGCTGTAAAAAGGAGAGGACTGCTTGGCTTGGCTTTCCATTCAGGGGACCACCGCGTATGGAAAAAGAGATACGCAGTAGACTCTTACCATTTATGACAAATAGTCTGGAAACCTCCGTAATTTCCCAAATTCTTAAGTTGTACTTTTATAACTAATTTCATAAAATGTAATAAAAATTCAACTCAAAAATTTAAGCAAGCCCTTCCAACCCTTACTGAGTCTAAGGATATAGGACTAATAAAAGACGTAGCTCCTTCTAACTACACACAAAGTGTTTTTCACATTCTCTTCTCTTTAATTGCTGGCATTATCCTTCTATCCCTACTCCCATGCCCTATCTGGGTAAATGTAACAAAAAACTCTAGGGCCCAACACTGCAGGCCAGTTACCGCGATGCTCCAAACGGTATGCAGGGAAAGAAGGTACCTGGTGAGAGCCAAGGCTGTCTGATCAGAGAAGCTTTGTGGAGAACCTTCTGATTACATCACCAGTGTGAGCACATGTGTGCCTCAGCAAAACGCAAATCGCCACAAGTACCATTTAACACGGATGCCTTATTGCTCATGAAAAGTCAAATGCATGTTGAATCTATAAATGCCAGCCAACGGCATACATGGATTCTGCAACATTTTCTGTAAACTTCATTATTCTCGCTTCCTCTCTCTCTCCTCCCTGGAGAACTGAGGAAACTGGCAGCTGGTAAAGGTGTCTGTTAAGTCTCCATTTTTACCTGGTGTCCCGTGCGATGTTCACCTGCCAGTTTTCCACGAATTGCTATTCATAGTGTCGAATCTTCAGCGGCGTTAATTTTCAGTTCCTCATTCTCTCAGTGCCTAACTGATCCAAAGGATGCTTTAAAAAATCATCACCTTTTACATTTCTGAGCTAGTATTCCTTCCCTGCAAATGGCAACGGCTAATTCTTCCCTGGCAGGACTCTCCTGTTTGCATGGCATTTCAGCCATTTCATTGCGATGTGAACAATTTCTCATCAGCATGTCTGTATCTCTCTTCTCAGTACTACCATCTCTCTAATATGCTCCAAACTATAAGAAAAGGTTTTTATATAAGCCCCTCGCCACAGGGGAGAAGAGAACAAATGGAGTTCAAAGTGGAGAAAGACCACCCTCATTGAGCAGAGATTACTCGTTCTCTGATTGTTACCATCTGATACCCGAAAACCCTGACTCTGGTTGTAGTTGTCCAGTGTTTACTCTTTAATTATGTTATGCTCATTATCATGTAGTCCAGAATAGCACTAATGAGACCAGAAAACACAGACAATTTTACAAGTAATGCCTGCATGTTAGTCTAATTAATGTCTGATTTCCTACCTCTAAAGGTGAAAGTAAGAGTAGGGTCTTTCCCTCGAACCTAGTGGGTCTTCACTTAGGAAATGTGGACTAATAAGAAACTTCAAGTATTCTTGCCGTTACTTCACGGAGAGATGCCATAGGAGAGTCGGCAGTGCAGGTATCCCACTCAGTCCAGTCACAGCCACCCTGAGAGGAGACGGAGAGGGGCCTGAGTACCACAGAGCAGGATTCCCCCCGTATAATTTACCATGAGAAGTAGAGGCAATTTACAAAATATCTCAAAGGCATTTTTTTTTATATTGAACCTTCCCTCAAAGACTTCCTAGAAATAAGCATTTAAATCTCTTCTAAGCAGTTTTATCATCTAACTTATCATTATAAATTGGCTTGTGATGAGTCTTGGATCAGAAATGGGTTCACTGGGGAATATCTAACTAGTAGCAAATAACTGGTGTTGTAATGACATACATATTATTTATAAGCTTCAATTTGCTTTCCAACAAAATTGTATATGCCGTGCGTCCTTATGATGAGAAGCAATTGCTGTCCATACCCCACTGGCAAAGACCTTATTAAATTGATCCTGGAGTGTACAATTTCGACCTAAGTCACTCTTGACCACTGAGTAGAATAGGATCAGCCTAAAAAAAGCCAGTGGAATTTTTCACTACTCAAAGATTTTTTCGGTTTGGGAATCCAAGTCACAATTTTGGCCTCGTGACATCATGATTAAACAACGGAGTTAACCTGCTTAGACCTCTGTTCTGTTTTGTCAAACTCTAAAGGTATAAATATTCACATGATGCCAAGTTTAGGGTTCACACCAACAACGTTTACGTGGACTTTTGATTCAAGCAGTGAAGCTGAACCCGGCGCATACCACTGTTAGTTTTTGTTTGCATGCCAATAACCTACACCTGGACTTTGACTTCACTCAAGGCCAGAAAAGAGTAGTGCCTTTCTCATTTCTTCCCCTGCGGTTCAGTGTGCTTATTAAATGAATAATTGCTGCCAACAAAGCCTTGTGAAATGAATGAATGAATCAATCAATGTAGAGACACTGAAGAAATATCTTTCCAACAGAATCCTCTCATGAACAGAGTACACAATTGCAAATCCAAATTAGTAACTAACGGCTTGAACTCCCATGGAACTACCAAGGAGCCTCTTAGAATAGAACAGCGTTCTATTTGGAACACCAATAGAATAGTTACATCCATTTTATCTAAGCATTTAATTATCCATTACTATCTACTCATTTAGGGAGGTGCTAATCTTGCTGATTGTATTACAGTTAGAAAAGAGTTCAGGCTTATGGGGAGAAATTTGGACTTTTAAAAAGTAACTAACATTTTGTGCAACCACACAAACCTCTGAGCCCTATTAAAATCACTGATAAGCAATCTTGGAAAAACATTCTCCAGTAATGGCTAGCTGGGCTCTTGCAGCAAAGCAAATTGTTTTTTCTTGGCAAACGTCCCACTAGCAATAGGCAGCAAGAAATTGTTTGTTCTACGCATACAAGTTCTCATGTGTATCTGCAATTCTAATGCCAAATTTGGTTCTATCTCAAAGCCACTTTAACTGCAAAGAAAATTGAGAGAGACTTTACCAGTATAGCTAGTTGACAGTTAGCAGAGGCTCCAAGGCCATCAGAATGAATTCCCATGTGTTCCTGCGGTCAGCACGGAAAATCACTCTGTCCATTTGGCTAAAGATTTCTGCACATTTTGCTCCCATTTCCCCTGGCAAGATTTTTTTTTTTTTTTTTTTTTTTTTTTTTTTTTTTGGTCAGGGACATCTGGTTAGCATGTAGCATGCAGAATATATACTGCTTGCCCTTCAGAAACTTAAAAGGACTTTAATAACAAATCAAAGGAAAAGCAGAAGAAATGTGCCTGCAGTGGCCACACCAGCTGGGCTAAGCTAGAAAAGATCAGTGAAGATCAAGAATTTGAAGTGATATTTTGAACAAGAGACAAATACAGTGACACCATTAGAATGTAAACAGACATTCCATGGGAAGAGAGGTTCTATACAATAACTTGGGAGGAGAGAAGAGTACGAAGACATATAAGGAAGGTTCTACAGTACTCTTGAATAGCTGTGTGTGAGTTACATACGCACGTGTGCAGACACACACAGGCACACACACTAGATTTGGTTAGAAGTTGCCTTCAGCTCTTTGATTCAGAGATAAGTTCTGGATTCTTGAGCAAACAACTCACTATGTCTGAAGTTAAGCAAAACATGAATAATATTTTTTTTAGGGTTTGTTACTTTTCTATGTAATGCTTATATCTTAAAACTGGCTTCTTTATACACTTTGCATAGAAAAGAGTTAAGTAACAGAGGGAGAATAAAGGTTGGAGAAGGGATTAGAAAACAAGAGAGGACTGTCATCGGGACCTGTATAGATGCTCAGTTACGTGGGTTTCATGGGCGATCACCCAGACATGAAGTGTATGCTGAACTTGATAGTTTGCCTCAAGCTGCCATTTTCTTCTGACATCCATCAAGCCATACTATTCCATCTCATATATATGTATATGATGCCATACTATTCCATATATGCCATATATATGTAAGTCATACTATTCCATCATATATATATATATATATATATATATATATATATATACAGATATAGATAGATAGATAGATAGATAGATATCAATGTATACAGAGATACAGAGATATACCTCTACTTTTTCTGTGTTGGGAATCATACCCAAGAGAAAGCTTTTTTATATTTATTTATTAATTTAGCCTATTAAATGGAGGTTTATGTGGTGATAAGGCAAGAAAAATGAGAACCAGATTGTCACCGTGTTTTCAATAATTCCTGCCAAGGAAAGGAGCAAATTAAAGAAAAGTTTTCTTAGATTTTAAAAACTGTAAAGTTTCCTTTTTATGAGTCTTCACATTATTTTAATTCTTTTATGGCGTTTTCTTGTAATATTTTTAGGTAAGGGGCCTGTGAGCAAAAAAAAAAAAAAAAAGAAAAGAAAACAAAGCAAGATAGAAAACAGAAAACATATTCAAAGAAAAAAAGTGAGAATATAATTACTTTGAGGTTAATGAGGCCAGGTAAAAATAAAATATCCAGATAAAATATAGGTAAAACATTTGCTGACGACTTGTCTAAGTGACATATTTTATTACTTCCAGCTGTCTTGCTGTTGCCAAATTGTATGCTTGAATGTTCGCCATCCCGGAGAATACATTTTTTCCTCTATGAAATAAAGTACTCAGAAAAATTATATTGACATGCCATTGATTTTGAGACTCAAACTCTGGCTTTGTACTTATCTCTGAATGAATTTTATTGTTAGCTCCTCCTTATTGATGAAATGGAAGTAACCATTTTTATGTCTTAAATTTACAGAATTTCTCATTGTTCCCTCCTGTATGATGCACTGTCTGGTGGGGCTGGTCAGTGTCCCAACCCAGCTGTATTGGCAGTTTGTAAAGGCAATAGAATTAAATTTGATAGTGGAAAAAACAAAACAAAACTGTAGCTCTTTGGAATATGTAAGTAGTGAAGGGAGTAGAAGAAAAAATTCCATGAGCTATATGTAGCAATGAGGAACGATTAAATGTGGAAAAATTCCCAGGAATGAAATCAGAGATGAGAAGAAGTAAGAAAAATAGTACTAAAATATCTCCAGGAGAAATTAAACTTCTATGAGAGATTATAATGACTAGCAAGCATAGTTTGCAAAAATCAATGCCTTGCGTGCCCAAGTGACCTCTCAGATTTAGCCCCTTTCCCCCAGAAGCATAGCTGACTGGCAAATGTATTGCGCTTTCTTTCCAGGTAAACACTGATCCCATTTTATATGGAAGAGATACAAAAATAGGATTAGGTGCTTGGATTTTCACTTTGCAGTAACACTATACTAAAGATACTGCTGGACTTCTGAGTGAGATATGCTGCAAAAGTAGTCCTAATGACCTTGTTTTCCAGTGTATCAGACTACCACAATGCCGTAGCCTGCTTTACCATATAGAACACTCGAATATTCTAGGATCTTGGGTTAGGATAAAAGCAACTAGACAATTAATGTACTATGGCTGGAGTTGCCTCTCCAGGACCGCTGTCCCAACCCAAAAGATAGAATAAGGAAGACTGGGGTCTGAGCTCCATGCGTAAGCCTTTTAATCAAAATTTCTGAGGCTCCAGATAGTACAACCTCCTTCAAAGACACAACCCTGACCCTGACACAAATAGTAAGCGTGTTCTCCCAGATTCCAGGTAGTCCCTATGTAATCAGGGCTTCCAAATAGGCAGGGAGAAGCCTATTCGGCTACTTTTGCCTATAAAAAGAGCAAAAGGTTTGAGTAAAAAGTGAAAAAAGGAAAAGAGTAACTGTTCTTTAAAAAACAAAACACAACAAACAAACAAAAATCTCTGATGCTTTAGGAAAACCTGTTCTTTCCACCCTCCTCAGTTTTATTAAGATATAGTTGCATACAGCGCTGTATAAGTTTAAGCATACAGCATAATGATGGACACATGGTGTAAAATGATGACCACGATAAACTTAGTTCATATTCATCAAGTCATATGGATACAAAAGAAAAAAAAATTCTCCTGATATTGGGAACTCTAAGGATCTACTCTCTTAACAACTTTCAAATATACCATAGGGCAGAATTAACTATAACCTTGTACTTATCTTGTAACTGAAAGTGTGTTTGACTCCCTTCATCCAGTCTCACCTCCCTCTACTGCCCTTCTCTGGTAACCACAAATCTGATCTCTTTTTCTATCAGTTGCAGGAAAACTTATCCGTGTGGCCCTTCTGCCTTGTTTCTGGCTTCCTAGCTTGGTCCTGTGTACTTAATAGCATAACAGGTGTTTGAGAGATAGACTAAGTATTGGCTAAGAGTAGAATTGATTCTGGATTCTGTTCTCCTGGGTTCAGATCCACTTACAACTTGTGAGACTTTTGACAAATTACTCTACCACCCTTTATTTTAATTTCCTCATCTGTATAATGGGGCAGAAGTCAAATCTCCATAATATCATTGTTATGAAGTTAATTTAGTTAATATTTATGGAGTTCTGAGCACCGTATCAGAAATACAGCATGTGATTAGTACATTTTAGTAATTAACATTACTAACCCCACATTGTGAACTGCTGAGAGTTTGAACATTACGACTATCTTTGCCTTTCTCCCTTGTTCCCCTGTGACTTTAAGTGGCCAAAACTGCTAGATTTCAGCCTTGGTCACCTATGTTTACACTCTGGGGATCTGGGCAATCAAACATGCCGTAAATGGCACAGTTGTATTCCATTAGAGTTCTACTGTACCCTTACCCCATGATCTCATTTATCTCCTTCTCTATTGTTTAGTTGTTCCAAATGTGAAGTGATTTGGGATTTTCTAAAGGCCCCCAGAGCAAAAATAGGTATATTGGTATTTGTACTCCAAAAGTATTCTTAGTTATAGTTTTGAAAACAATTTCTGGGCAACACATTTTGAAATATAAGAAACTGTTTCAGGCATTGCTGGATATTATTTTATTATCTTATCATTTCCAAGTAACCTGCCTTCAGTTCCCAATTTATCATGTGTATAAAATTCCCAACTCTCATGTCCACACAAAAATAAAAGTCTATACATGAAGACATAGAATCAGCTTCGTGTTTAAAACATCCAAGCTAACTTTGCAGTAGGAAAAAGGTAACATATTAAGAACTGAGAGAATTTCTTCTGACAGCCAGGTACCGGAGTTAGTATTTTGGTTGCATGGTTTAATTTGTGTGTGTGTGTGTGTGTGTGTGTGTGTGTGTGTGTTAAGTTTATTTATTTATATTGAGAGAGAGAGAGAGAGAGAGAGAGAGAGAGAGAGAGAACAAGCAGGTGGCGGGCGGAGAGGAGAGACGGAATCCCAAGCAAGCTTCGCACCATTAGTGCAGAGCCCAATGCAGGGCTCCAACTCACAAACCATGAGATCATGACCTGAGCCAAGATCAAGAGTTGGACACTTAGCCCAACCCAGATGGCTCCTGGTTGCATGATTTGCCCATAGTTCACAGTAACAGAAAAAATGATAACAGTCAAATGCAAGTTAGCTAATGTTCTAACAGGTAGAATTTTAACCTTGAACTTAGAAAGAAAGTCTTTGAAAGTTTTCAAGGACTTATGATATAAATAGTTGACAGTTATTGCCACGGGTCTGTAAATCAAGATTCCAGTTTTCTGAGCTTGCTCTGGAGAAAGAGAAGATTGAATACAAACAGTAGTTGATCGTGGCCTTGGTGACGGGCTTCCCTAGTAGATGTTCAAGAGCTGCAGATCAACCTTTGTCAAGAGGAAGATTTGAAACTTGAAGAACTTGCACTTTTTATTAATGCCAGACATCAATTACTGCTTGCAAGAAAAATACTACCGGTAATAAGCACCAGAGAGCTTACAATCTGTGGCTTGTATACAGTGAAAACTACTAAGGAGCAGGTACATGCATAAACAAAGAGTGTAGCATCTAGCATGAGCTCACATCTCACTTTTGTAGTCCAACCTATTGAAGAAAAATGGCACTTTTGTCTTAAAATATTTATCAAAAATGGAAGCCTTGGGTCTTCTTTTATCCACTACACTAAAATAGAAGGCACTGAGGAACAGAAGATGATAGGGAGAAGGATGAGCAGGAAGAATGCAACCCTTTCCCTTGATCCTACTAACCAGCCATGCCATTGTAGAATTACAAATATTTGTATTTATATTTTGACAGGTTCACTAAGAGATTAAATGGCTCCAGCTGGAACTCATAGGAAGAGCCAGAAGCAGCACATAGTCCTTAATGCAAAGATCAAATGTCCTGGAAATCTCTTTTCATCTCTTTTCCAACTTAGCATGTTGGGGCATGGCTTTGCCTGCTTCCCCTCAGGAGAAGGAGACAGGAGACCTCATAGTGCATTAAAAAAAAAAAAAAAATAAGAAAGCCAAGTGTCCCAGAATAGTACATGGCAGTGGGTGTGACAAAATACACCACATGGTGAAAAAATCAACTTTTTACTCCCTTTCTGTTGTTCAGTGCCAACACCACAAAAACTTGCCTTCCCTTTTCCTGAGTTATTCGACCAACATCTTTTGTGTTTGTCCTTCCTTGATCACCCATTTCCTTCCCTCTTCTGGAAAACTCAATGTCCCATATCTGTTTTCTGCAGCTAAGAAAATCCATTTCTTTCCTTATGGGAAACACACTCAGCAACCAACTGCGTGCTATAGCTTCTCCTCGCAGTTAGAAGCTGTAAAAGTTAAGGTTACCTGTTGATAAATGGAAAGGAGCAGGAGAAATTTGAGTTAGTAAGCATATGTTTTTCCCATAATTGCTTCCCACGGTTGCTGAGTTTTGTATGTCTTAAAAGGAAAATTGCATATTCTTGGACCTTTTTTATAGATGGGAAGAGATCTACAGCTACTGAGAAAATGCTAAAGTTAGCTAAAGAATACAAGCACTTTGGAACCTTCTGAGAATGATTGAGACTCATTCACTTACATCAGAATGGGACATCCCTAGAGTAAAGAAGAGGCATTAGAATACACTCTTGGTAGCTTATACACATATTGGTAGGTAATTGTGCATGGCCATCATGCTCTCAGTTCTCCTCAAGTGGTAATCAGAAGTTCTTTCCTTCCTTCCTTCCTCCGCTCCCCCTCTCCCCACTTCTTCCCTTCTTTCTTACTTTCTTCAATTCTTTCTTGTCTTAGTCATGTTTGGAATTGTTTTCCAGAATGTTTAGACTATTTTCCTCACATTGTCACCAGCTCATTACCACAGAATTACACTTCACAAACAAGAGCTGGCTGGAGAGCCAACTTGGCTTAGCTGAGCCATCTTAGGGAATTATTAAAAAGATGAATTTCTTTGTTTTTGAAAGGACCAGCACAATCTGATCAGCGGGCAGGCAGGGCCACTACCTGTTTCTCTTCAGTGCTGTCCTGTGACCTTTTGCTCTGTTGGAGTCATTCAGTGTTGAAGCGAATAGCGGTGGTGTTTTTTCCACTTGAAACCAAAATCCCATGTGTTTTGTTGCAAGAACGCAACCTTCACAGCTTTATTGTAATTGGCTTTACAATTTCTGTTGTTGTTATATACACTAACAACTAGAAGTCCATGTTTCGCACCAATGATAATTACTGAACTTTACATACACACACACACACATACACACACACACACACACACGCATACCCTAGGAATAAGAATTAGCCAACACACTCTCTTTTACATGGGAAAGTTAAATGCAATTTTCATTATATTAGTAATGAATATATATATGGATATATATTGGAATATATATGGAATATATATCAGTATATATACATATATACATAGGAAATCAATAGAATTTTTGGCATAGTATTACTTTCCTGTTCAAGTAGCTTTGATTAGGACAAAAAGTATCTAAAATATCTTCGATAAATAATAGTTCAGAGGTATACACATAAGACAAAATCATGTTACTAGTAAGTGAGTGTTGTATACTTGGAAAATCATTTAATAAGAAACTCTTCTCTCTATATATATACCTAGAAGCACTTATTTTGAGTTCAAAAGTAGGAAATAGGATACCTATAAAGTTCATAGATGGCCAACAGGCACATGAAAAGATGCTCAACGTTGCTCCTCATCAGGGAAATACAAATCAAAACCACACTGAGATATCACCTCACGCCAGTCAGAGTGGCTAAAGTGAACAAATCGGGAGACTATAGATGCTGGCAAGGATGTGGAGAAACAGAAACCCTCTTGCACTGCTGGTGGGAATGCAAACTGGTGCAGCCACTCTGGAAACCAGTGTGGAGGTTCCTCAAAAAATTAAAAATAGATCTACCCTATGACCCAGCACTAGCACTGCTAGGGATACAGGAGTGCTGATGCATAGGGGCACCTGTACCCCAATGTTTATGGCAGCACTTTCAACAATAGCCAAACTATGGAAAGAGCCTGAATGTCCACCAACTGATGAATGGATAAAGAAATTGTGGTTTATATACACAATGGAATACTACTTGGCAATGAGAAAGAATGAAATATGGCCTTTTGTAACAACGTGGATGGAACTGGAAAATGTTATGCTAAGTGAAATAAGTCATACAGAGAAAGACAGATACCATATGTTTTCACTCTTATGTGGATCCTGAGAAACTTAACAGAAGACCATGGGGGTGGGGGGAAGGAAGAAAAAGTTAGAGAGGGAGGGAGCCAAACCATAAGAGACTCTTAAAAACTGAAAATAAACTGAGGGTGGGTGGGGGGGTGGGTGGGAGGGAGGTGAAAGTGGGTGATGGGCATTGAAGAGGGCACCTATTGGGATGAGCACTGGGTGTTGTATGGAAACCAATTTGACAATAAATTTCATATTAAAAAAAAGTTCATAAGGGTCTTAGATGGTTTTGCCTGGTGGTCCATTTTTGATAGTGTCATCATTGAACTTTTGACAACAGGCTGTCGTACCCTCAGTGATTGCTGAAATTAAAAACAAAACAAAACGAAACAATCCAAAACAAAAAAAAGGAAAACGCAAAAAACTATACAATTCTAACAAGAGCCTATTGCCCTCAAAGAACCAAAGAACTTTGATTCATTTGAAGATCTTTTATTTTAGTGAAAATATTTCAGATTTTTCTGAATAAAATATCTTTGATTACATTACTTTCTTTGTTTTACATTCTGCTGGTTTTATCAGACATGCAGAAAAGAATCTCTAGTTGTACCTGCTAGACTCCCCCCTGGAACTCTTCTTTTAAAGATAAAGAAGACATAAATAATGTTAGCAGAATTAGGGCAGATAATGATATCACAATTGTGTATTACACAAAGTTTTATGGAACTTCTAAGATAAATAAAGAGGAGGCAGACTCAGAAATGAGAACATGAAGGAGGGTGACCCAACTTAACATTTTTATAGACCTGCATTCGTTAGAAGCCTAGTATACAAAAGTGTCCCGTACTTTCTATCCACATCTCCAATCTGTGGCCACATGTCACCATATCTAGAAGTCCAGAACTTAAACTTACATTTCTAATTACCCTTTTCTAAATTAAGCTTCTGTCCTAATAACGGACACAGTATTTCCTCTCCTTATTCCCACCCAGTTCTGATTAGTAATTCCTTACCCTGGGCTCCATTTAATATGAAATTGTGTAAGTTTGATCAGATATCTGCTCTCTTAAGGGTGTTAAAGCTTCCATGGCCAGTGTTCCTTCCAGAAAAGGCAAGGACCTTATGTGTTCTTGACTTCTGTAATCAAAGTGCTTGAGTAATTTAAAATACACATTATCAATAATGTGTAATAGCATAAATGAACCAAACGTGCCTTGAAGCCCTGAACCAAGACAGGGGGCTCTAGAGCTCAGCTTCCCTCCTGCATCTCTGTGTCTGGCCTAGATCATTGACCTCAGGAGTGGGGGTAAAACATTCTACCTGGAGGTCAGAATTCCCGAGGCTGGCCATCAGGACCATGACGGGGTACTGCTGCTGTGCAAATGATTTCTGTTCACCACAGTAACTGATTCTTCCTAAACGGAGAAACTAACATGTAGTCAGAGAGGCTTCTTTTTTGCTGAGGTCTGTAAAACATCCAATAAAGAGTAAAGTCCAAATAAAAATTACCTCATATTTTTACCTTGGCTCTTTCACACAGTGTTTATTCATATCTCATTTGTCATACCTTAATAAAGATACCAGTTACTTTTGAAATAGGTTTTTGTCAGGTTGCCAATATCTTGAAATCTTAGAAACCCACTGTGAACGTGAACACAGATTTTGAACAACCTGGCAGCTGGCCAAGCACTGAAGATCTTTAAGACAAGAGTAGTCAGCCATCCCTATGTAATGTTTTGATTTTGTGCTTGAATAAAAAAAGACTAGACTAGATAACCTTCCAACTCTAAGATTCCATAACTCTGTGTTTCAAATATCCTCATTTTTCAAGTATTCTATAAACAAATGTCCTACAGGAGAAATTCTGAAACAATTGTGGTTTGCTGTGTTAGTTTTCCTCTCTCTCTCTCTTCTCTTCTTACTTTCTCTTTTCCATTCGTCCCATCCCCAAATATGGTACAATAACAAATTCCTTCATCAAAGCAACGGAGTTGTTAGTGATTACAGGACATGTTTTTAAATTCTCCACTCACTGATGAAAACATGTGATATGAAATGCTGAAGAAACCTCAGGGGCATTCCAAGCATTTATGGACAAAAAAGTCAAAAGTTGTGGTATTTTCCTTCAAAACTCATGTGAACTGAATCAAAGAGACATAAGAATGTACATTTAAGACTTCTTAACTAAAATGGATACATTCTGTCATTGGCAAACCATGAATACCATAATTCTGAAATAATGTAAATCTACCCAGTCCTTTCTATCTCCGTTGGCATTCCTCTGGACCAAAGCTTTCTAATCTCCTATCTAGACCGTCATGGTAGCTTCCAACCCTGCTCCAGGTCAGGCTTCTCAAAGTCCTTCTGTGATTCTATGACATCTCTGCATAAAACCAATATTGGCTGCCTGCTACCTACTAAGTAAATGTCTGGTCATGGTATTTAAATAGTTCTATAGTTAAATCTTGTCTTATTTTTTTCATACCTTTTGCTACTGACATTTGCAGCCAGATAATTTTTTGTTGGGATTGATTGTCTTGTGCATTGAGGAATGTTCAGCAGCATCTCTGGCCTCTACCCAATAGATGTCAGTAAACACCCCTATGTTGTAGGAACCATACTGTCCCCAGACATCACCAAATGTCCCCTGGGGGGCAAAAATCACTCTCCACTGAGGACTAGTACTATAATCAATTCAAATTGTATTACTTTTGTTTCTAAACTTTATATCGTTCCTGTCTAACAATGTATTTTATTGATAATAGTTTCTTCTAAAATACTTCCATAATCCCCTATGCCCCCTGCACACCCCTTAGTTTCATATGTTGATATTTCAGGAGCATTTAGAACTTCCTCCATGAAATTTTTCTCGATTGTTGCATCCTTATGTGATCATTCCTTTAAATCCATCCTTTCTATCCATCCGATTCATCGAGTATCCATCCTCTTTAGGCGTACAATATTCCCATTTGTCTATTTGCCAAATTGTTCTTGAAATATTTTAATTTATTCATTCAATTTACAAGTAGTGAGCTCCTATAATATGCCAGCAATCATTGTGTACATTGAAACTACAATGATGAGCAGAGCAATTACCCTGCCTTGTCAAACTCATAGGCCAAAGAAAGGGGGGATGGTAGGTGTAATGTACGGGGAGACTAATAAATCAGTAGATTAAAAATACACTGATGGTTTATATGATCTGTCTTTTAAAAAATAAGTAGTACAACAGACCATAATAAGTAGACTTATTTAGATATAGAGTCAGGGAAAGCTGTACTGAGCTATGATATTTAAGCTGAGAAGTTAAGCATGAGAGAGTCATCGTTGTATCTTTGCCTTTGGCGGTAGCCACATGTGCAAAGGCCTTGAGGCAGGACTGCGTTTGGCTTATTTGAAGGTTTGAAATAAATTCCTGGGGCTGAATTATAGGGATAAAAGGGGAAAGTTGTAGGAAACTAACTGGGAAAGGTAATCAGGAACAAAACTGTGCATGGTAAGAATCCTGGATTGTCTTTGAAACATTTTAAAAAACAAATAAGGGGATTTATGAAGAGAAGTGACATGATATGATTTGTACAAATTAACACATTACTCTGGATTCTATGTGAAGAATGTGAAAAACAGGAATGTTTCTATTTAAAGAACCTCAGAATAAGAAGATATCTTTTTTCCTAGAATTAAAACTCCAGAAAGATTGAATTCCTATCCTAGACCATTCCACATGTTTGTGCCATGAAAGAGTTAAGAGGAAATGAAGTATTGGTCCCTCCAACCCTTGGAATAAAGTGTTTCTGGTTTCCATGTGCCATAGAAATATTAATACGCTTTATACATGCTGTGGCATGAAAAAAAGTAGGAGACACTACTACCCCATAGAACTATATTAGTCATACACACAACACTTGAACACCCCCGAAGTAGTGAGTACTCACTAGCTCCAAAAAGCACTTTTTTCCCAGATTTTGAAAGCTCTAATAAGTATAAAACCCTGCTTTTCATTGAGCTGAGTCAGAAGTGTGTGGGATCTACGGATGAGATCATGAGCAGACCAATTTGGCCCAGGCAAAAGTTCTTTTAGAGGAGGCTTACCTAAGTCGACAGCCTTTCTCTATTATCTACCTCTCAGTGAAAATATTATCTTCCCAAGAGCTTGTTAACCTTATACCTGCTTCTCTGCCTGGTCATGATGAGCACTTGGCTGGTGCTCCCCCAACCCTGTCCCTCTAAATCATTTCAACCGATCTCTATGCCTATAATATATGACATTCGTACTATCCCCTTTGATAGCTTCCCTGATTGCCCATTCCCAGATTTAGGAGGTAAGTTATCCCCTCTACTTGTGTGTCTTCTCTACTAACTTGTGAACTCCTTGAGTACAAGGACTTGGTCTTACTCATCTTGACATCCGAGTGCAATTTAGAATGCCTACTATACTTCAGGTGTGTAGTAAATATCTGTTAATTATTTTGGGTAGAGCCACTCTAGATTTTGGAGTAAAAATTTCAAATCTTAGTTTACCACTTACTAGTTAGAGGAGTCATTGATTCAAACATTAGGTCCACAAATATTGCTAAGTGCCTATATGCCCACTGAGGAAACTACATGGTCCCTACTTCATGGAGCTCATGGTCTAGATGGAGAGTCAAACACAAATCAAGTGATCAGCTGATAAATAACTACAAAGTGGTAGAATTCTATGAAGGAAAAATATAGGATTCCATAAGCATATATATCAGAGAAACCCAATTTGGTCTGGGCTCTTAGGAAGGCTTATTTGGCAAAGTAAAATTGAGCTAACATCTGAAAAACAAGTAAATCTTGAGAAAGGTATATAAACTCACTAAGCCTCGGATCCCTCACCAATAAAATGAAGCTAATAATCCTTTCTCTTTAGAGTCCTCCCAAGGACTAGTTAACACATATGCCTGCCCCCTGCCACAGAGAAGCAAATCAATAATTGACAGGTTTTTTTTCTCCTGTGATAAATGAGAAAGAAGACAGGCTGTGGAGGAACTTAACAGCCCCATGTAATATGTTGAATTGTTTTCCCCAAAAAGATATGTTGAGGTCCTAACTCGAGTACTTCAGAATGTGACCTTATTTGAAAACAAGCTAATTATAGGGATGCTTGAATGGCTCAGTCGGTTAAGCATCCAACTTTTGATTTCAGATCAGGTCATGATCTCAAGGTTCATGAATTTGAGCCCCATGTAGAGCTCTGTGCTGACAGTGAGGAGCTTAATTGGGATTCTCTCTCTCTCTCTCTCTCTCTCTCTCTCTCTCTCTCTTTCTCTCTCTCTTTCTCTGCCGCTACCCTGCTTGCTTTCTCTCTCTCAAAAATAAATAAACTTAAAAAAAGAAAGAAAAGGAAAGAAGCTAATTACAGATGTAATCTGCTTTGTTAAAATGAAGTCATATTGGAGTAGGGTGAGTAGGGTGGGCCCTTTTTCCAATATGACTGGTGTCCTTATAAGATGAGGTAGACTTGAGTTCAGACACGGGAGAGAAAGCCATGTCATAAATGAGGCAGAGTTTAAAATGCTGCAGCTGTATGCCAAAGAATGCCAGATTACTGATAAGCTACCAGAAAACTAGGAAGAGGTAAATAAGGGTTCTCTCCTACAGGTTTCAGAGGGAGCATAGCTTTGCCAACACCTTGATTTTGGACATCTAACCTCCATAACTGTGAGACAAGAAATTTTTGTTGTTTTAAGACACCTAGTTTGTGATTTTTTTTTTTGTGATAGTCCTAAGAAGCTTATACATGTTGTAAGAGTGTATAGACTGCGTATTTCAGACAATGATACGGACTTTCAAGACTAGATGGAAGGTAGGATTTGAACAAGAAAATATACAGAAAAAAAGTGTTTTGAGAAGATAAATCTAAAAGCACTGTTTACCATGTCAGTGTATTTCCTATTCCCACTGAGTCCAGAAACTCCTTGAGGGCAGAACCTGTGACTTCCATGTAAAGTCGAACTCCAAGCACATTGGCTAAATATCTTATTTCAAATCAACATTTGGGCACACACGCTCCTTATAGAAAATTTACAAGTAAAACATTTTAACACATTGAATTTTCACTCTTGCAAAGTAAAAATCATCTTCTCATTTTATTTAATTGAAGAGGCAAAGCATGCAGTAAATTAAGTCCAATTTGCATGCAATTGTGCATGCAATGTAGAATTTGGCTTTAACTAGGGAGCAAGCTGTGTACAAACTCAAACACCCTTATATTTGAAGTTAACATTAATTGTTTACTTAAAATTTTCAGTCATTTCCTTCCCTTGTTTTCAAAGAAAAATATCATAGCATTTCTCTTTCTAATTTAAAGCCCACGAAATCCATAACTGACAATAAGAATGTATTCCCTGGGGGCTAATACATTTCTCTGATATCATAGTAGTAATGCCTTCAAGCTCTGTAGCAAGCCTGTAATTCTATAAAAAAAAAAAAAAAGAAAAAAAAAGCCTTGTGGCTTTACTTCATATGGCTTTGCTCTATTTAATTATATTTATCATCCAAAAATATTCTGCACTTATAAAAATAGTGAATGGTATGTGGAGGAAGCAATGTACTGTATCATATTTTATGAAACTTCATATGCCATGTATATTGATCTGGTATAAACTAGAGAACATACTTTGTTTAAATTAAGGTTTTAAATTCAATTTTATACCAATTCCTTCAACTCATTATCCATAATATATTTGTTTACATCCATGGAAATGTTACCTGGTTAACTATGTAATTTTGCCTAATTCAGATTGATTTGTATCTTCTCTCCTCTCGATTTGTGCAATTTCGTGTTGCAATCATTAAATAATGAAAGAAGGGCTTTTAGTTTAATAAAATTATGATTGTCCCAGAATGTTAAATATGCAAGTGAAAATAAAGCAGAAACCAAATAAAAGAGAATGCTGGACACGTTTGGAGACACTGCACCTACCCTGTCTGACTCTGTGACAGTCTTTGATAGAAGCAGTTTTCAGGGGTTTTCGTGTGTCCAGGGAATAGGAGACCGCTGGTGCATTTATTCTATTTAGCACCAGTTTTTAGAAACTGCCCAAGAGTTCCTCTTTCTGAGAATTATATCATTCTTTTGACCCCCCCCCCAGATTTTCCCCACGCCTCCCCATTGATGGTTCTTAGACTTGAATGGTGATTCCAAAGATCCCTGAACCACATTAAGACCTGTTGAACTCAGATTATTGACAGACAAGGCCCAGGAATTTGCATTTTTAAAAAACACTCCACGTGACTCAGCTTCTGAAGATTTAAAATCCTCAGATGGAGAAACACTGCTTGGATGTTTTCCTGCTTATCGGCACTCCCCCAGCATAAAGCTGCTGGGCACCCTCCTTCCCACTGTGCAGACTCTGTGCCCTTTCCTCATCCTGAATATAATATAATCTGGCTGACTATCTCAGACTAATGGGAGAGCGAGCACTGGAAGGCCTCATTAATTCACATAGATGTATCTTCATAGAGGACTTCTGGTGGCTATGGCCAGCCCCACTGGAAGGGGTTGTAACCTAAACCAGAGACTATAATGGTTGGAATATCACCCAGGTGGTAGTTAAGATCTTGCCATTTCCCCCTAAATAATAGATTGTATGTGTCTTCCATTTGCAGTGAAGAACGACAGTATCTCTGAGACGGGTATTTGTGTTGGATACACCTCATCCTGAAACCCAGATCTGCCCGGTGCTGCCTATGTGACCTAGGGCAGGTCATGTGCACCTTTCTGAGCCTTACATTTGTCATGGGAGATAATTATTTACACTTACCAGAATTGTTTAGATTAATAGTGTGTGAAAAGTGCATAGTACTCAATAAATGGTAGTAAAAATATACAAAAAGGTATACTTTCTATAAAAAGATAGTCCTGGTTCCTTCAATGGTCCCAGGAGCCTATACAATTCTTGCACTTATGACAAAGTCTATGATGGTGAGGTTTGCTCCAAGTTCTGAGCTGCAACCTTAGGGTTAAAGTTGAAGGTCAAGGTAAGGTTAAAAGCAAAGCCATTTAAATCAGCTGAAGTTCCTGGATTTTTTCTCTTTAGGACATAGAGTTGGGAAGGGGTCAGAAACAGAGATGTCTCCATTAAAATGTTCTTTAAATTGACAGCCAAATGCTTTTTGGTTAATACCAAACAATGGAATTCAATGTGAGAAAAAAAATATTTCTCTTGTCTAAATGATCATATTTTACAGCCTATTGATTAGTAATTTCCAATCTTCTCAGTTTCTGGGATTAAGATAGAGGCTTCGGACTTACAGTTTGTTTGTGTTTTATTCTTTTCATTCGTTTAATGTTCCATTATGAACTGGATGTGAAATGCACACCAAATTCATGCATTAAATATCCCTGACATAAAAGACATCCCCAATGTATTCAATCATTAATGAGGTTAGTACTGAGTTTCAATTGCAAGAGAGCAGTGGCAAATTTCGGTATGTCCTATAGCAAACGCCTGAAGGTTTTTACCCTCCTGTAATAGGAAGAAAGCACAAGTCAAATTATCACCTAGCCCTAGAATTAACATGTGAGTAGTTTCTATGTCTTAGATGCTACTGCCCTGAGGTAAAGTATAAAATTACATAGCCCTAGAATAGGTTTGCAGCCTTGAATCCTGGGCAAACTTACTTCAGGCTTCTGTAAGTTAATGAGACCTTTGTGGAGGTTCCTCAAAAAATTAAATATAGATCTACCCTATGACCCAGCAATAGCACTGCTAGGAATTTACCCAAGGGATACAGGAGTGCTGATGCATAGGGGCACTCTTATCCCAATGTTTATAGCAGCACTTTCAACGATAGCCAAACTATGGAAAGAGCCTAAATGTCCATCAACTGATGAGTGGATAAAGAAGATGTGGTTTATATATACAATGGAATACTACTTGGCAATGAGAAAGAATGAAATATGGCCTTTTGTAGCAACTGGAGAGTATTATGCTAAGTGAAATAAGTCAGGCAGAGAAAGACAGATACCATATGTTTTCACTCATATGTGGATCCTGAGAAACTCAACAGAAGACCAGGGGGGAGGGGAAGGTGAAAAAAAAAAAAAAAGTTACAGAGAGGGAAGGAGGCAAACCATAACAGATTCTTAAATACCAAGAACAAACTGAGGGTTGATGGGGGGTGGGGGAGAGGGGAAAGTGGGTGATGGGCCCTGAGGAGGGCACCTGTTGGGATGAGCACTTGGTCTTGTATGGAAACCAATAAGACAATAAATTATATTTTAGAAAAAGATAGACATTTTATTCCCTCATTCTCGGAATCCTACTTGTTCCTCCATATTTTGACACTCCCTTGCTTGCAATACTTATTTTAAAATACATATTTTCAAAGCATTTTGATATCTCTTTTTATTGAAAGTACACTTAGATTCCTGAGTAAAATGACCTAGACATACAGTTCTGTCTTATCTTCTACTGGTCAAAGTAATTTCAGTGTTGTTTGTTCATTTTCTCATAATTCTTCAAAATACAAAAAAGTACAAAAATAGCGACTTTTTAATTCTATGGACCAACTGGAGAAAACTGATTTATGAGGACTGTCTAAAACAGAAGTTAGCAAATTATGGTCCATGGGCCAAATCCAGCTCACCACCTGTTTTTGTAAATAAAGTATTATTAACTGAAACACAGCCATGTCCGCTTGTTTAGATATTGTCCATGGTTGCTTTTGCACTAAAATGGCAAAGTTGAGTATTTGCCACGGACATTGATGATCTTACAAAGTCAACAATATTTACTGTCTGTTTTTTACAAGAAGCATTTGCCAACTCCTGGTCTAGAGCACAACCCTAACAATATTGCGAAGGCTAATGTCTGTGGTTTTCCACAAAGCTTCATCTGTTAATAATCCCTGGATAATGGATAGAGTTTAAACTTAACAAATGGTTATTTTTTTTAACCAATGGCTATTTTTGTGTTCTTCCATATAAGAAGTTATTTAGTTTTTGTTGTCTTAAATGTTGGATACCTACCAGAAACATATGTAATTTTCTACTACATGGTATTATTTCCAAATGAGTTTCTGAAAACTGGTAACCTAATCATTATTCTTCAGAACTCTCTTAATGGTATTTGGTATAATAGAAAGAAAAGGGCAACAAGGCAATGCACAGAAATCACCTCTAGATTTTTTAAGGATATTATATATAAGATATAACGTTTTATTTGCTCTGGTTTGTATTTGGTCTTCCATATCAATAGTTTAATACATCTAATTGCAAATTACATGTCTATTAATGTTTTTTAGGCAATCACTTAACTTTTAAAGCCTAACAGCACACAGTAGAGGCTGGTAAGTCCAAGTCAAGCATGGAACTGTTATATCTGGAATTTGGGTCAAACTATTCTTTACACGTGTACACATGTACACACACACACCCCAAAACCAACTTTCTTCATGCTTTCATGTAGCCATAGCAACTAGGATTAACATTAAGAGAAGTAAAACTATCTTTCAAACCTCTACTTGTCTTTGCAAATCATCCAGGCTTGGATGAGTATTGTGCAACATTATTCTTAATCCAAAAACACTGCAAATCAAAATAAGAGTAATAATGAGGGATTAAGACCAAAGCTACTACAGAGTTCATCAAGTCATACAAAAGAGTTTCACCATATTTCTGACTCCATGTCTATGTTTTCCTAGAAGCTGTTATTTGAGCAATAGAGTCCTTGCACTGACCTGAAACAATGATACAACGGCCAATTGAGTGACTGGGAATTAGACTACATAACAATTTATTCATAGAACACACTCTTACTAGGTGATTCAGACATAAGGCACTACACTAGCCACTGAGGGTTCAAAGTCATGGACTCTTCTTCAAAAGCCTGTCTTCATGGAGCTTACCCTTTAGCAGCAAAGAGAGACAAACTGATCTAGAAGAGCATGGAGCATGCTATGTTCTAATGGAGTTCAAAAACATGACCCCACCCACATATAAAATGAACAGGTTTTATTCAACTCATTAATTAATGAGTCAGATGTTGTGATCAGATCAAAGAGCATTTCAGAAGCTAGGTAGCTAGAGACAAGCTTGGGATAAGACTGATGGGTAGATAGAAAACTGGTTCTCGACCAGTAAGCATTGGCAATTATTTATTGCACATGGCAGAAATTATTTGCATCTCTACTTTACAAAAAACTACAACTTAACATGTAACTTCACATGTTCTGAGATATTTAATGAATAAACAGTGACCTAAATACATTTCCCTAATTACCTTGGAAGCTATTCTTCCTGGGACATTTTTGTCTTATTTCTAAGCTTCAGATACATTTTCTGAAGCACAAAGGAGGGCAGTTTTGTCATTTGGGGTCAAAATGGAGGAACAGCAAGCAGGATAACATTTAAGCTGAGATTTGGAAGGTAAGTATGGGGATAAACGAGACAAGGATGGGAAGATGAACATTCTAGGAAAGGAAAAATATGTGAAAACTTTATGTTCATTCCTGTGCTAGTCTCTATAATCCACCCACAGACTGGTGCATCTTAAAACCACTCTGGAAAAGGTAGAAAACACTGAAGTTCCTTCCCTTAGAATGCAGAATAAACTTACCAACTTTTGATAGGCATCGATTAAGGAATAAACTCCCAGGTTGGCATTATTCTGAACCCGGGGAAGAACCAGAATGCCTCCACAAACCCTAGGGCATGCCCCATTGTAGACCATGAGCTCAGCGGAAGGCTGAGAAAGAAAAAGAGGGGAAAAAAATCCTGTAAAATGTCTATTTACTAGCCACATGTGCTGCTTGTCTAAATCAGTTTGTGGTCTCTCACTTACTCTATTTAGAATTCTGTACATCTGGGTGTATTTTTTCTAGTGTTTCCTATCATATCAGTGACAGAATTGCCAACACAGAGGTATCCATAAATTATCCTGCAGTCTAGTAGTTTCTAGTGTCTGGAAAGCTTGGAACAAAAGACTCAGATGCAAATGTGAGCTGCTTAATTCAGGGAGTATTTGTGATGTTACCCAGGTGCCAATGACATCTTTCTGACCAGCTCAGAGGCACCAGGGACCAACCCAACATACATTTTTAATGTGCTCAGCTGTGACAGCATATACACACTGAAGACCTTAAGGCCTTAAAGTCATCCTCTTGGAAACTGCCACACTTTTAGGGACCCAGAAGAAATGGTTTAATTAATCTTCTTTTTCAGGGTAGCTTTTTTTGATATAAATTATGTACACTGAAAACCTGCCAATTATAGCAAATTAGGGGACTTGGCAAGTGCATCCCTTGGAGGCAGATGGTAAATAATATCCAGATTCTGACTTGAAATAGGACCAGAGATTAGCTGGTGCAGAATGCGAAAGCAATCCAGATATGAGAAATAAACAGATTTAATGTGAGCTCAAGAGGAGGGTTTGGTTTAGGATAGCTATAGTGATGTGATTAAAACAGATGACTCATTATCATTACACACGTTTCCATGAGATAAGCCTGCTCTTAGAGCTTCTTCTGCGATTCTATGATGAACAATTACTTACGGCATTAGTCTCCTGGGGATGTCACCTAAATGTTTCAGTTTCCTCACCTGTGTGTTGAGCGTAGGACATGTCAGGGAAGGTGTTTAATGACATCATCATATAATGTGCTTAGCACAGTCCTTGGCAGACAGATGAGTGCTCAGAAAAGTTGAGTTGTTTGTGTTAGTGAAGTTATAATATGACTATCAAAGTACCTAACAACTCTCACACACCCTCATCCTTACCTTTTTGCCCCAAGTAATAGCTAATGTTTATGTTTCATTTTTCCAGAAAGGAATGGAAGGCTCAGATAGCTGAAGTACCATGCCTGTGTCATATAGGCCCTATGTGGTGAGTCCCGGATGCTTAATCACCTTGACACTCCGTTACTCAAAAACTGGCAGTTACTTGAAACCCAATGAGATCCTGAAACATAAAGTCTTTAGCTGATACATCCTAGAAAGTGCTGAAAGAGCAGTAGGTGTATCAAAGTTGAGATGACTTTCAGGGGATAAAGTAAAACAGGAAAAGGTTGGTTCTCTGCTCACCCATTCACTCGCCCAAACTCAGTTTACCTCTGGTTTAAGTTGCTACGCCAAGGAGGATGGTGTTCTCAACTTATGCTGCGGTCTGATGGCTGTGTCCCCCCCCAAAATTCATATGTTGAAAATCTAACTTCCAAAGGTGATGATGTTAGAAGGTGGAGCTTTGGAGAGGTGATTGCTGAAATGGGATTAGAGAAATTACAAAAAGGACCCCACAAAGTTCCCAGTCCTTTCCACACTGTGAGGTTGGAAAGACGTCCATCTGTGAGGAAGTAGACCCTCATCACACATCAGATATGACGGTGCCTTGATCTAGGACTTTTCAGTCTCCAGAACCATGAGAAATAAATAGCTGTTACTTATAAACCACTCAGTTTATGGTATTTTGTTATAGCTGTCCAGACAGGCTAAGGCAGCTTATTTGCCTTAAAACTGGATTGCTTTTTCATTAATTTACCACACACACACAAAAAAAAAATCACTTAGTATAAGCACTGAAGTATAAACATTCAGTTATAGAGTCCATACTTTGAAAAAAAGTGTAAGAGGGCAGGCCTGGAGGTAGGTGGGGGGATATCAACCAGATGACAAGGCAAAAAATGGTACCAGTTAGAATGGAGGTAAAGCAACAGAACCTGTAGGCATCAGCTTGCACAGGGCTGCCCCAATCCCTGCAACTCTCAGAAAAACACCCCTGACATCAGCCAGTTTGAGAACTGGAATCTTGCTGGAGTCAGGAGTCACAGATAGGACAAACTCAAGCGTGCATTCGTCATGTAATTCATGTTCCGCCTAGGTTGCTAAAATTGGGAATGACTCAATCGTTGTACACCATTACAGCTATTTCCAAAGCTGGAAGTGATGCGGTGCACCAGCACTGATGCAAAAGCTTACCCCAATTAGCTTCTGCAAACGTTCTTCCTGCAACAGGGTTTCGTTTCCTAGGAGTCTTCAATCTAATTACAAGGCTTGATTCTCCCACAGGGCCTGGCTGGCCGGATGATTTCATTTTACTTTTAGGCTAACCTTTGCCATCAGTGATGTCACCAGAGCGTTCTGTCTTGTGAGAGGCTCCTAGGAACACACTAAAAGGTTAATTTGTTTGATATTTGGTTAAAGAGACTTCTCTACTGGAGGGGCTTTGTTTTGCTATAGGCAGGTAATGGCACAAAGCAGGCATCTTCAGAAGAAGGCAATTTGCACCCAGCCAGCACCAACATAGCTTTATGCTCTAACTACCCAGGAGCCACTCAGATGGAAAATCACTGCTGAGAACGAAGTCAGTGGATCCTTTATACAATTCAGATTATTCGCTCAAGGAGATTTTGCATATTGCCTAGTGTTTTTCCTCTCAAAAACAGGAACTACAAAGCTCCGTAGAAAATGTAACTAGTTATGCCACAGAAAAAACTTGTGTTCATTGTAAACATTAGAAAAATGAGGGGAGAGCACAAGTAACTTATATAAAACAATTCCATCATTACTAGTTTCAAATTTGCAGTGTACTTACTGCTTATGGAGACCCTCTCCACCCCTTGCTGCCCTGCCTCTAATGACTGTGGCCTCTGCTATAAAGCCCTGCAGCCAACTGCAGTGCTCATCTTTGCTTAACAGGGAGAGCCAATGCTGACAATGACTTGGGAACAAAGCCAAGGCCACCAGTTGAGAAACTAAAAATCATGACAACCTAACATTTTGGGGGAGCTACACAATGAAAAGTAACAGATTCCACTAATGTTCCTCCTTTGCCAAATTATTCAAAATAAACATTCCAACCTTAACTTTGTTTATCTTTTCTTCTTAAATCAATGCTTAGCATTCCTCTTATATATGAGGGCTTCCCACAACAACCGTCCCTCCCACCGCCTTTCAATAGCATGGTCTAAATGGTTATTTTTATTTAATGAAATAAAACCTCATCTCCTCCCTATCTACACATTTTGAGGACTATTATTTCATAGAACAATGAAAAAACCTCTACAACATAATGAGAGAGTTTGAAGCATGATGTGAAATCAGCATATGAAAGCAGCAAATAAAAAAGTATATGACTTTTAAAACAAAGAATAGCAAGGTCCATGAACAAATGTGGCAAAACAATAAGCCATATGGGCAGACTTCACACAGACTTACACAATGCACCCTGAGAACACAAATGTAACTAACAGTAAAATTAGAAAGCTATAATGCAAGGGTAAGTTAAAAAAAAAAAAAAAAAAGAAAAAGAAAATCACTTGATTTGACAGGTAAAAAGTATATAAGACTTGTTGCCTAAGTGGTAGTTTTGGCTGAAACTTTAAAAATATGTATACCTTTTGGGGCGCCTGGGTGGCTCAGTCGGTTGAGCGTCTGACTTCAGCTCAGGTCATGTTCTCACAGTTCGTGAGTTTGAGCCCCACATCGGGCTCTGTGCTGACAGCTCAGAGCCTGGAGCTTGCTTCAGATTCTGTGTCTCCCTCTCTCTCTGCCCCTCCCCCGCTCAAGCTCTGTCTCTCTCTGTCAAAAATAAACATTAAAAAGAAGTTTTAAAAAGAAAGAAAGATGTATTATTTAAAATAATAAACATTAACAAGAAACTAAAATGAAGCAACACAAGATTCTAGAATAAAGCAAAGCAGTGTGGGTAACTTCATTGGCTTCCAAACCTTCACCAAAATTCTAGAAACAACACTGCTCAATTATATGCTGATGATATGAAATAACACTGCCAAAATTGGGAGAAGCAAATTGAGATTTTATCCTTGAATTCTTCTTCTAACTGACAAGTAGTAGTATATAGTTCCTGGGAGGGATAGTGAAAAAGAGGAAATGTGAAAAATAGGGATAGTTAAGTGTAGAGTTCACAACGAATAGAGAATAATTTAAATGGAAATGAAATGAAAACCCTACTGTTTAGAAGAAACCATGATTTAAGATATTCAACATAACCTCAGCTTAGCTCATTTTCATCTCCCATGCTCCCATGTTTTAGCTTCAAGGAAAGGAACTAAAATAAAGGTCAATGGTGATGGGAAAAGCAGTAAAAGTTTTATAAAAACTTTGCATTTTAACAGAAAAATTAGCAAATTAGATAATCTGTACCAAATAGTTCATATTAAGTGTAAGCAAGATGAAAACACACACACACACACACACACACACACACACACCTGTGTGCCAAGTGAAAGACATTACAGAGGGGAAAATCAAACAATAAATAAAGGAAGAATGGGAAAAGACATGCACATGTCAAGGAACGACTGTATATTAAGGCAAGCACAACACAAAGAGAAAAAAAAGTCCCCATAAATACATTGATGCTACAGAAAAATGAAATAAGATAGTCTGATTCAACAAAGAAATGGAGAGACATAAAAAGAGCACATCCAGTAATAAGGAAAATTGATGTCCAAAGCAACAGTGTTATGGAACACATTAATAAATATTAAACCACTCCAAACAAAAATAGAATAGACAAGGCTAAAAATAAAATCGGTACCTTAAATTGAGAGCTTTTTATAATCACAACAAATACAGACAATGCAGAAAAAGATAAAAAAATAGAGAGAGGGAGATACAAAGGAGAAAAGAGGGAAGGAACTAAAGAAAAGAAAGGAAGGAAGACAATGTTCAAGATAGATAAAGATAAGCCTACATAATATCAATGACTTCTCTGGAGAATAAAATCCAACCATAAAACCAAAAACATATTAAAGGATATAAAACAAGAAAATTTCTGTAACATAATGGAGGGAAAAACAACTGAAGATAAAGAGAATGCCCTCTAATTCCGGTGAAATTAATTCAGAACTCTCAAAGCCAAAACACATCCTGTTTTACTGTTGACTTTAAAAGATAAAGACTTCTCCAAGCTACCTCCAAATAACCCAAATCACATAGTAAAAGATAAAATCAGGATCCCCTGATTCTCCACATCAACATTTCAGGCTAAAATATTAGAAGAAAAAGTCTATAAAATTCTGAAGAAAAGGGAAGTGTGTATCCAGCCAGGTTTCAGGTACATTGGTAATAATGAAAAGGACATTCAGAGCCAGCAAGAAGTCAAAAAATACAGATTCTGAATGACTAATATTTGGAGGCCACAATAAGCCACTGGGCTCCATTGTACTTTTCTCATTTTAAACAGGAGAGTTTTTTTTAAGAGATTAAGGTTGAATTGGGTTTGAGTAACAGAAAGACGTTGGTTATAATAATGGAGGATGGATAAAATGAAGGCACTCTAAGCTGGTGGCTGTATAAATAGAACGGAAGAGATACATATATGTGTAGAACTACAAAGTTTGCAAACAGTGGTAGCTAAATGGATACCTTCTTGCTTGCACACATCTCTCAGCTTCACAGAAGAGTTAGCCATCCCAGTATGTTAAATAACACTTCATATTTGTATACATTCTATTCTCATTTTTGTCACTCTCTAAAGCTTGTTTTGTTTGCTAAAAATATTTGCAAGTCAAATTATAACAGTTTTTCCTTCCAGAAATTTAAAAATGCATTCAACTTTTAGAATTGGTAATGTAATTTATACAAAATAATTGGAATATCCATTATAACTTGTGAAAATTGATAAAAGTTTCGGCATTATTCCATTTCTATTCATGCTTCAAGGCTTAAAATGCCATATTTTTAGAACGGAAATTCTAATAACTTTATTGCTTTATTATATATAGTATTCCTGATGTAATACCATACTCACCAGATCCCTAAGGAATTATCCTGGTTTCATATAGGGAAAATAGGTACATTAACAGTCTCTAAAAAAATTCACTGTGGGGCACCTGGGTGGTTCAGTCGGTTGAGCGTCCGACTTCAGCTCAGGTCATGATCTCGTGGTTTGTGGGTTCGAGCCCTGTGTCGGGCTCTGCGCTGACAGCTCAGAGCCTGGAGCCTGCTTAGGGTTCTGTGTCGCCTTCACTCTCTGCCCATCCCCCACTTGTGCTCTGTCTCTCAAAAATAAATAAATAAATGTAAAAAATAAAATTAAAAAAATTCACTTTTACAAAAGTATGGATTCAGTATTTATTTATCAATAGGGCTGCTAACTGATGCATTCAAGATCCTCACACAACCCAATTTCAGCCACAGGCGCCTTTATGTAGTAAAGCAAGGTTAGCCCCTGACCCCAGAAAGCAGAATTTAGCCCTCTCACTAATTTCTGTGAGAAACTGACTCACACAAAAGTATTAGCGGGCAATGTAGGCTCCAGTGAAAATCTGGATGGTCGTAGATGGCAGGTCATGTCTTACAACACTAAGGATCCCTTTGTTGGGGTCACCTTTCTGCCACTCTCTTCTTTTTCCAGAGATCCCAGTCTTTCTACCTTCTCTAGAGTAACTTACTACAAGCCCTGAGCCCAACTGCCAGCCCAATGTATCCCTGAGAAGTGTTAAGATGTATTCTCACACGGGTGGAGTCTCACGAAGAATTCTCAGGGCACAGGCAAGGAGAATATCACTTTTCCTGTAATGTGGTACTAAGTTACACGTGGAGAACTTCACCTTGGTTAATATCTAATACATCCTTTAGGAATTCATTCAATGAATATCAATCGAACCTCCACTGTACAAGCCAATTACTATAAATTCAAAACAGGCCTTTGGAGGATTTTCATTTCCCTGTTCTTCTGTTTCTCAACTCTAGGTACATATGTGGGCCCCTGCATGTGTGCACGCGTGTGTTGGGGGTGTTAGTTTCCCAGGTGATCCTCCGGAGGTTCAAGAGATGAGACCACACCACGTGGTAGTATATCTAGTCTCTGTCCTCATCCTAACTCACCCTCACCACAGTGTGATTTATTCGTGGCAATGCGATTTACTTGGGATGGATAAAGCTGGAAGAAGTTTAAGAACACAGGTGGTACAGCCCCTTTCTTTTCCTTTCCTTATTTTTGATTTTTTCTTCTTATGAAGCCATACCTCCTGGAGTTCCTGCTTTCCCATAGTAGTCACACTTTGTTCAGAGCCAGGCTTATCTTTTAAAGATGGATCTGGAGACTAATGTCTCTGTCCCAAATTTGGCAGATACAAGGCAGCAAATCTGGGTGATTATCATATCCAGGTCTGGTGTGGGGGAGATGATCAAAAGCCTAGTATGGCTGTACCCTTAATTCATTCTTCAATCCAGCTTAAGTATTAATAAACCTAATAATTTATCTCTCTCTGTGTGAATCTTTTGTTTTCTTTCAAAAATTGCTTTGTCAAACAATGGAAAAATATATGTTATTATCACTTCATAAAACAACAATAGTCTCTGACTCTGTTATGCCAAGTAAGTTTAAGAAAAGAAAAAAAAAAAAAAGACGCAAGAAAGTTACCTAAATGATTTTCACGTTGGCATAAGAAGAAGCTCATGAAATTGGCCATGATTTCTTTTCCCTCTCTCCTTTCTTCCCTTTCTCTCCTCCTTCCTCCTCTTTCCTTCTCTTTTCCTCCTTTCTTTTCTTTCCCCTTTTCCTTCTTTTTTTCCCCCTAATTCCCAGATTACACAGGAATGCATAGGTGAAATAGAGCCTAGTCCTATTACCTGACTAGAGAGTGCCCAGGTCACCCCACCCACACAGACTATCCTACAATACCTCTTGTGGTAGCTGTCCTGGACCGCCTTGCATTAGCCTAGTATAGGAGTGAAAACCTACCCTCGAAAACTCACTTCCTGTTTCTCATTCCCAACTGTCGCATCAAAGAGCAGGCCATGCGTATATTAAGTGCTATATTTCCCCACACTCATATCCTCAATTAGGATTCTATTAACATTCATTAGCTTGTGTGTTCTGTGGTAAGAGACTTCTCAAGCGCATGGTCGTTTTATCTAACTGACCGGTGACCTCGTTGAGGACAGAGACAAGTGATTGCTTCTCCTTTCCTTTGACGTCTCCCCCTACTTACCCACACGTCACCTAATATTCTGACTATAACTGATCCTCAGTAAAATGTGCCATCTGATTGATAAACCATGCTAAGCAGTGATGCCAGCCCCCTTTTGAGCTTATATTCTAAAATAGAAGGAACTAATGCAGACATTGACATTTACAAAAAAGGCAAATGATACATGTTGAAAATAATGTTCAGGAAGCTCAAAGCTAAATTTGATGCTCTGTTTCAGGAGCTATCTTTAGCCTATAAATTCTGGTATAGCTATCTTGACCTAGCACGGCCCATAATCACATTCATCTGCCCTTGCTTGAATAGCTTCACCATATCTGCGTCTTTCATTCTAAGCTGCCTCAAATATTTTTTGGAGGAAAGAGGGATTGTAAATAACAAGTGTAGTTTTATCTCTGGCAGAATATATGAAGAGTTAAAATACAATAACTGCATTGTTCACATGTAATGAATAAAGCACAGCATACGTACAGAAAAAAGAGAGAATGAAAATGGAAGGTTTTCCTGTAGCTCAAATCTATTTTGGGGAAACAGAGATGAGAAGCTGGATCATCTGAACTTAGAAAGGGCAGAACATCAAGGTTTTCACCTTAGCTGCTTGTGAAAATGATTGCACAATCTTTAGCAAGTGGCCCGGAGCCGGATCTGTGTTCAATGACTCATCCAAGATGTGGCCCTTCCATTAGCTCCCCAACTATAACACTGAGACATTCATTTAATTCTGACTCACATTGTCAAATGCCACACACTGAATCACCAAGCCTACTACATAAAGCACCTGGATTAAACGTCTCTATGAAATACTTAGCCAGGCTGAAAATCTCCATTTAGGTCAGGGAGATGGTGGAAACTGCTTACAGCTAGTTGCCTTGGAAGTCTCATTTGAGTTTGACTTCACCGGCTGCCTGGTTGCAAGATAAAACCCAAGGAGTGGATTGATTTTATTTCTGCATGGTGTTTTATGATTTCACTTTTATCTTTACTGTGTGCAAAAATATTCTCATTGATAATCCTATTTTTAGTAGTTTTTGCTTTTAAAAGTAATTTTCTTTTACTGGATGTTGTTTTCCTGCTTAGGTTGTTTTCCAAAGGGACTTTCCAAACATGGGGGTTGGGGGGGGGGGAAATGCTACAAGGGCTTGCAAATGAAACGCATTCTCTGACTGTCCAGATGTTCATTTCAATGCATGCATCGTATAAATCTAAACTGATGAGAACGGTAATGGCCCAGCTCTGTCTGTCTTAGCTGGTGAACTCTGAAACAAGAAAAATAAGAAATGTGCTTTTTTTTGAGGTTAGGAGTTTTAACAACTCAAGAAAAGAAAACACTTTTTATAAATTTTATTGTTTTGATTTTGTGGACAGTAAAATTGACTTCCCACAATGGTGTTCTTACTATATAACAGGCAAATATCATTTCTGTTTCAAAAAGAGGTCCAAAAGTTTTTTTCAATAATGAGGTTATGTTTGTAAAAAGACAAATAAAAACCCAAAGCAATCCCAGAACAAATCTTAAAATGTGATCATTCTTTCTATCGCTTTTCTTTCTGAGGACTTCAATAGATCCTCTGTATCTCTTCATTGTTCCTCACACATCTCAAGTGTGGGCAGATGTGATAATCTTACATTTTTCCACCTCTGAAAATATATATAAAGTTATACAAATGCCATATAACACAGCTTCATTTGTTGTTCAACATCGTTTCAGAGATCGGGAGGATGGCTTCAGATAAGGCCTAATGTCAGGACCCAAAGCCCCTTTTCCTTTTATCCACAAAGCCATTCCCTTAGATTGACAAATATGGCTAGGAATCCTCAGAGTTGGGTTCCAGAAGGGCCAAGATTTCTTGATTCTACATGATAGCGTTGGTCTTTTACTGTAGTTTTCACTTTGGAGAGAGAGACCCAGAGCAACATCCACCTGCCCACCCCTCCATGGAGGCAACCCTGAAACATTACAGGTGCACTTAGAGGAACGTAAGTCCCTGAGACATTCGAACTGCGTGTTGTCAGCAGAGGCATGGTGTTGCATTACTGATGTTTCACCTGGGCCTTTCCCAAAAATATTGTATGTCCGGTTGACGTGCTTGGGTGAAGTGCTTAACCTTTCACACATATTTGCTTAAATCATCTCTATAGTAACAGCCAGAGTTAACACTTACTCCGACCCACAAAACCTCAGAGCAGGAATGCTAACAACATACTGTAAGACGGGAGTATTTTCAAACATCCTGCCTGTCTTAGTCCATTCAGGCTACTGTAATAAGATACCACCAACTGGGTGGCTTATAACAATAGAAATTTATTTCTCACAGGTCTGGAGGCTGAAAATCTATGCTCTGGATGCCAGCATGGTTGGCGAGGGCCTTCTTCTGGGTCTCAGACTTCTTGTGGTATCTTCACATGGCAGAAAGGGCCAAGGAGCTTTGTGGGGTCTCTTTTATAAGGACACTTATCCCACTCAGGAGGTCTCTCCCTTCATTACCTAATCACCTCCCAAAGGCCCCACCTTCTACTGCCATCACACTGAAGATTAGAGTTTCAATATAGGAATTTGTGGCGGAGGGGAGCAGACCATACCATTACCTTTCATATTATCAATGGCAAACACTTATTAGTTCCTACCAATGCACCAACACTAAGTAGCCATCATTCCCAGTACTATAGGAATTTGAGCATATCTTCAAGAAAAACCTTTATTAACCCTATCTGTTCATAATATGCATTCACTGTGTGTGTACCCTTGGCTGGGTCAAATTCACTTTTCAACATATATGTTCTTAAGGCTTTTCATTTATACTTCCTCTTCCCTCCCCCACTACTAGATGATATACTCCTCCAAATGCAAGAATTGGTCAAGATTCTATTTCTTTTATAATCTCTCTATAGCTCTTAATATAGTGCCCTGGAGGGGAACCTGGGTGTTTCGGTGTGTTGAGAATCCGACTCAATCTCTCCTCAGGTCATGATCTCATGGTTCATGAGATCAAGACCCGTGTTGGGCTCTGTGCTGACAGCTCAGAGCCTGCTTGGGATTCTCTTTCTCTCTCTCTCTCTCTCTCTCTCTCTCTCTCTCTCTCTCTATATATATATATATATGTGTGTGTGTGTGTGTGTGTATACACATATATATATATACATATATATATATATATATAATTTGCCTGGAAACCTTAGAATATTGGTGACAAACAGCTGAGTCAGTAGACCTGGAAACAAAAGAAGATTCTTTCTAGCATGGAAGAACAGCTAATAACTTCATTGGTTCAAGGAGAAGCAACAAGTTCAGTATTTATGGTAGTGAGTATTATTTACCACAATGTGCATTTGTTGTCATAGAATAACTTGATTTCATTCAAGGAGTCAGCTAAGCCAAAAGGACATTTATGGTTTCATGTACTGCCAAATTAGCACTGGCATTTAAAATTTTAAATACGAAGATCTTAAAAAATTTACTGAAACCACTGAAATACCTTTAAAGGCTAGAAGTAGCAATTTATCTTGTAGTATTAAAATTAAGTGTGTGGTTACCATCTGGCACAGTGACATTTCCCTGGATTAGTCTCTAAGTCTTCGAAACAATTTGAAAGGGGACTGTCCAAAGACAAGGAGATGGGCTGGAAGCATGCAAAGTCTTCTCTAGCCCAATGATTATATAACTCATAAATGCGTCATGAAGCTTGTGGTCTTGGCATTTTTTTTTTCTAGAAGCACTACAGCGCATCTTGGAATTTAAGAATTTTCTCTTACGGGTCTACAGCCCAGTGACCACTAACTTTGCTCTAAACTCAAGCACCATTTGGTGTGCAGAGACTGGCCACCGGTGAGAGCACCAGGCCTACCTCTCTACCTGGATGAGCACGCTGTGCCCTCCTTCACCCCCAGGCTTGATTCAGTTAAAAATTCAACAACTTTGGTATTTTCATTTTAACACCTTCCTCTTTATGTCTGATGCATGATATTTATTTTAAGTGTTTTAAAATCTCCAAATCTACTCATTTCTCACAAACTCATTCCCATTAGCACTTTCTCCTGGCAACTGTCCATGTATCTATGTACTACTTAAGCAAAAGGCGCCATTATTCATTTCCACATTTTTTTTTTCATGAAGTGATAGCACCTGTCCCCAAATACTTAGACTTATGTATGAACTTGGTGGGCATCTTTATCTTCCCACGTGAATAATAGCTTCATAGTTTCAAGATAACATCTGTTTACAAAATGCGGCTGGAGTACTCATGATCCCACAGTATTTGTAAGGCAAATATCCGATGTGCTTCTGAAAACTTCTTGGAAAAAAGATTTTATCTCTCCTCCCTGAGCTGACCAAGTTGATATTCTCCCTGGTCCAGAGATCCATGCATAGAACTCCAGGGGCAAAGCTGGGTCTATTTGCAATATGGTTCTATAAATATTTAATAAAGAGTTTGAGAGGAGGCTGGGGACACACCAGACACCATGAATTAACCACAGAATAGGTCCATTATATTGTCAGGTTCGATAGAGGGCCAAAGATATGCAGCTGATCCCACATTCTGAGTAGACCAGCACTGTGATAGGAACGAAGCAGTCAAAAGTGGGTGAGTATAAGTTCTTCCACCAAAGGAAGCCAATTCCTTGTGAAAAATCAGTGAAGAATGCTCTGATCAATTTTTAACAATACAACCAATTCTGATACATATGCAAAAGCTGGATCTCCCAGCTAAGCCAAAGTTCTCCAACTCTGATTTTCACTTGCCAAGAGGTCTCAAATGTTGCCTTTCCTCGATAAATGAAAATCAAGCCAGAAGAAATGCAACAAACATAAGCTAGATGTCTGTATTCTTGGACATTCATTCAACTGTCAATACTTTTTAAGTTAATAAATATAATTTGGAAAACCAAAACCACCCAACCAACCACAAAATAGACTGTCACAGTGCTTTTGACACTTTGTGAAGGATGCTGTTTGGTTTCTAGGGAATAAAGAATGTTAGGATTTCTAATAAACCATTGATCATGCATAAAAGGTGAAGTCAACCTCTGTTAGAGCAAACAGGCGGCCTCTGTGAATATGGTAGGTGAAGAGTTGAATACGCTGATGCCAAGCCTTGTCTCTTGAAGCTTTCTGTTCTGTTTTTCTTTCCAGGGACAGTGTAGAAGGGAAATAAATGGGCTCAAATAAAGGTAAATGCAAGTTTTTGTACTCTCACGGATTTGTTCCCCCCGCCGCCCCCCGCCATTGACATCACTTCTTTTCCTGCCCCCACACTCAAATACTGAGAAAGAAAAGTATTTCAGTGAGAGACAGCAACAGGTTCCTGGTTTGGATCAAGTGCCTTCCGTGCCTTTATTTTTTTTAGCCGTCTTGACCTTTAGGCAAAAATTGGAGTAGCATCTTTTAGAAGAATCCCCTAAGGCAAATTGTGTTGGAGGGAGAGGAGAGGAGACAAAAAAGTACTTGACACTGAGAAAATAGGGAAATGATTTAAAGCTCTCTATTACACTCAGATTCACATGCCAGGAAGGAGAAATTAGCTCCTTTCTTTCCATCCCTACCCACAATTTAATGCATGTGCACACGTTTGCACGTACACATATTAAGCAAATGCACACACACATACACAAACTCACACTGGCATGAACACACAACGCCTCCAGCAGTGTTTCAGGTGAAAGTTAAGAAACCTATTTATCTCAGGTATATGGTGTGTGTGGATATATATATTCTCATTTCAACTGTGTTAATGTATGCTCCCAGAGAATCATTTGCCACTCTGCTGGTATAAGTCTAACCAAAGCACCATCAGTAAACAATCTACTAGCATTTTGCACAAAGCAGTAAACACATTTTTCATGTCATTTTATGATGGGGAACTAAGACCATGGCGGAGTGAATGGCAGAATTGTATTCCCTGAATAAAAATTGTCTATGTAACTCCTGGACCATATTGTACATTTAAAGGTGCCTATTTTATGGACAAATTTTCTGTATTATATATGGAAACAGATTCTCACCATTAAAGAATGATTAGAGCTTCATTTTCGCTGTGGTTCTAAAAGAAAACAACAACCCCCTTTTTAATTTAAGATTTTAGAAAACAAAGCTTAACAGATAAGTACAGGACATATTATCAGAAGGAATATCTGATTCTGTTTTTTTAATGTTTATATATTTTTCAGAGAGAGAGACAGAGTACTAGTGGGGGAGGTGTAGAGAGAGAGAGGAAGACACAGAATCTGAAGCAAGCTCCAGGCTCTGAGCTGTCAGCAAGGGCCCGCACCCATGAGCCATGAGATTGGGAACTGAGCCGAAGTCAGATGCTTAACTTACTGAGCCACCCAGGTGCCCCAAGAATATCTGATTCTAAAACATAGGCATGAAAGCATTAAAATAGAAGCACAACTTTAATGGATTATAATTTAAGCTCTTTGCTCTTTGTGCTTAGAGAATAAATAATGATGCTATTATTAAAAGTCATTATAACACATGTGATGTGTGCAACGTGTTAGGAAATAACACAAAGCAAATGCTTTATGTCACTGGACTTATCTTTCTCCTTTGCATTGGGAAATGGGTTTCCTGGGAAAAAGAGATCAGGCTCTTGAATTTCTCTTCCTAACCAAAGGGAGAAAAATTAACTATCTTCCCTTAGGCATCAGGTTTCTGGTTACAGGTTCCAGCTGAACGACCACCTACCCCACTTCTAAAGGTACACACTGGACGAACAACACAGGAAACCAGTGCCACGTCTCCAAGAAGCCATGCGTGGTGGCCACACACCTTTTTGCACCTCTGGGGTCAGCCCAGCTTCCAGTTTGAGATCCATGTTGCCTTCTCACCAGGACCTCTAGCCAGGAGGGTTCACATCACAGAGTTATAATGTATCGGAGTTGAAAGGGGCCGCAGAGGTCATTTAGTCCAACATTCTCATCTCAAAGATGAGGAAATGAGATCTATGCATTAAATGGCATGCCTAACACAGTACATTTTTGTCAAAGTCTAGACTGGAAATACATTCCAACCAGCTCTCTAGAATTTTGCTATGCAAAGGACAAGGCTCAGAGCAGCAGCATGGAGAACTCATTAGAAATGCAGATTCTCAGCCTTTATCCCAGACCTACTGGATTAGTTGAAGCTCTGCAAAGAAACAGAACCAATCGGGGGAGGGGGGGGGCGGGGAGGGGGGGGACGTGCGCACGTGTGTGTGTGTATGTTTGTGTGTATGTGCACGTGTGTAGACTTATTCTGAGGAACTGACTCATACAATTGTGGGAAGCAACAAATCTGAATTCCGTAAGAAAGGCCAACTGGCTGGAAACTGGGGAAGGATTTCTATGTTACAGTCTTGAGGCATGATATCTTCTTCTCCAGGAAACCTCACTTTTTGTTCTTAAGGCTTTCAATTTATTGGATGAAGTCCACCTGCATTATCAACAGTAAACTCCTTTATTTAAAATCAGCTGATGGGGCGCCTGGGTGGCTCAGTCGGTTAAGCGGCCGACTTCGGCTCAGGTCATGATCTCGCGGTCGGTGAGTTCGAGCCCCGCGTCGGGCTCTGTGCTGACAGCTCAGAGCCTGGAGCCTGTTTCAGATTCTGTGTCTCCCTCTCTCTGACCCTCCCCCATTCATGCTCTGTCTCTCTCTGTCTCAAAAATAAATAAACGTTAAAAAAAATTTTTTTAAATAAATAAATAAAATCAGCTGAGTGGAGATGTTAATGATGTCTACAAAATACCTTCACGGCAACATCCAGACTACTGTTTGACTAAACAACTGGGCACCATAGCCTAGACATATTGGCATATAAAATTTATCCATTACACTTCCTGAATCAGAATCTGTATTTTAACATGATCTCTGCTGATTCGCATACACATAAAAGTTTGACAAGCTCCAATTTAGCTATTTGTAAGTTTGGGTGAAGTCACAGCCCTAATTCTGTAACAGAGACATCCAATATGACAGCGCATTAAGTAGCTCAAAAGTTTATTCCTCTCCCATGGAATGTTTGAACATTGTAGTCTAGGGTGAAAAAAAAAAAAAAAAGATTTAACAACCAGGAACCCAGGTCTCTTCTAACTTGTTGCTCCCCCATCTCCAATATTTGGCTCCTATTTTATGGTCCAAGATAACTATTTCCACTTCGGCCATCATGCCTTTGTTCTTATCAACAAAAAGGGAAAAGGACAATGAAGGGAACAACTCTTTCATTTAAGGACATGACCCAGAACTTATGCCATCACTGATGTTCAGATCCCATAGTCAAGAACTCAGTCACGTGGCCACATCTAGTAGCCACAAGGGACGCTGGAAAATATAGTCCTTTTACAGAATCATCCGTTATTCTGTAAAAATTCAGTAATGTTCAGAGTGCTATAAAGAAAGAAGGGCTAACTGGCCACTAAAGGGCTAAGTGGCCACATTTTTACCACTTATTTTTCTGCACCAGGCTACCTGCAAGTGCTTCTGGCACTATGGATGAAGAGCTGGGGGAAACAGCAGAAGAGAGAGAGCATCTTTCCAGCTTTCATCTATAGTAGGAAGAATTGAAGCCAGCATATCACTGGCATGATGAGGAAAGAGTTCACACTGCCATTTGCATTGACTGGCTACTTCCTTACTGTGGAGCCACTCTTGGCCAACGCAGACAAAATGTAAGTTTCCCTTGTCCCAAAGGAGTAACAGTGGTGGAAGAGGGAGAGTTTACACTCTGGCTTTTTTAGTGTTTCATCACTTCCATCCCCTCGCTGCCACACAGGAATGACTCACTTCTGCCTGTTTTTTAGGTCAAGAAGAAGCATGAGAGAGGAAACAGCTCCAGTTAAAGAGCTTTCTGTTCTTGTTCAGTCCTGGTCTTTTTAGTATCCCAGAGCTGGGGAAAGAATATACAGAGCCACTTTCAATGTTCATGTTGACCACAAAACTCTTTGTTATTTCCTTTCCTGAGGCAAAGGCTGTGTGTTCAGGAGTAACTGAGAAGCGTACGGAGGTATGCCTAGGGATGATTTGACATGGGGGTGATGTTTGCATAAATATATTTTCACTTACCTGATGAAAGCAGCTTTACACAAAAGATTACTTAATAGCAGAACAAAAAAATCTGCAAAAATAAATCAACTTCCCTGTCTCACTATCTTCTGCAATAACCCACAAACATACACGAAGTCCCTGTAGAGACCAACCGGGCATATTGTACAGAATTTGCTGTAACCAAGGTAACAAAACATTGTTTATTTGTATCAACTTTTAAGACAAAAAAAAATCATTGTTATGGTGAATGTTTCTTTGTAATAACACTTATTGCTAAAATGCTCATTTTCAATATCTAGGTTATATCAGGCAATTTATTTTCTTGTTGGTATTAACTACAACTTTCAAAAGGTAATTAGAAACGCTTGCATTATAGGGCAAAAGTTTGCTATAAATAAGAATATAGCTGTGGCATGATTCTAATTACTTTTGTGTTTCTACGAAAAATTATTTATTAACATAACTGAATATCAGTTAACTGATACTTACATATTGATTACATGGTCCACAAGCATAGAATACATAATGATATATATTATGACACTGTAAGTAATTTGCGTGTTTATTGTTTTATACAAAATCATTTGATATCTTTCTCACCAAACTTACCTGCTATCTAGTTCTATGACGAAGTAGAATAAAGCAATCCATCCCAAATCTTATACACTCTTACAAAAGTACCATGCCTCCCAAGTGCATATACACACGCCTTTCTTAATAAAAGTACTCTTTTCAAAGTTTTTATTTATATGAAGATTTCACTTAGATGTTCAACATTGCTCTACAAATAGAACTTTTTTGATGTTCATGACAGCAGAGCTCAGTAGCTGCCTGGAATTCTGTGACATCATGCTCCCCCACTAAACTTTACCTTGATGGTCTCGATTTGATATGAATCTCTGATGGACATGTTGGCACAGCCCTCAGTCCTGCATGGATTCCACGTTACTTTTTAAAAATATCACTATTACTTTGTCCACATTTGACTCAGAAAGGCATGATGAGTGTTACTACTTTGGGCCCCGGTGAATAACTACAGATGGTGTGGCTGTTATCAAGTTCCTGAAACTTTTACCTTGCATGTGGTGTGTGAGTGTGTGTGTGTGCGCGTGTGTGCGCGTGTGTGTGTGCGTGCACATGTGGGCATGTGTGTACAATCAATAGCGCTTACAGTTTATCGCATCCTGCAATTTCAAATGTGCATTACCAATATCACTAATGTAATGACTGAGTTTACACTTAAAGAGTGGCCATTTTTACTTTGGACATTAATGACTGGTTGCGAAAGTTTTTGCTTACCAGCTAAAATAAAGGGGGGGGGGGTAACAAATTGATGCTAGTTATAGAATCTTAGACATGAAAAGTGACTTTTCTTCTGTATTTTAAAAGAAATAAACATTTCTTATAGTTTGGTGAAGTAAAAATTAAGTTGTTATAGTGCTCCCGATTTCCTCTGACACTGTGTCTTACTCAAGCTGCTTCTCTTAATATGCTTTCTTACATTAGGGAGAAATTGTTGCTGTAAGGATCTGGATTTCTATTTCCTGGGACTGTGTTCCCTATATAACTTAGTTTGACAAAAATAATTTCCATTCCCAGTTAGGAAATGAAAGCATAGGGCAGTGTAATGAGCATCTGATTGAACTTTGCCAATAGCATAGACTTATTAGCTCTAAGAATTTGCAAATTCACATTAATTTTTTCCTACTCCATGATATATATGCCCTCTAGCTCTTGAATTAGATTTTTTATCCAACTTCACAGATGTCATTTTGGTTTCAGACTTAGACATTTTCTAAAGACTACATCTAGGGGCTACGTTTACATTCTTAAAGCAGGAATTTTCATTTTTTTTTAAATTCTGAGCTAATTTTAAGAAAAGATTTAGTCACAGTAATATGTAATATGTATTTAATATGTATTCTCAACTATTTAGAATAGAACCCTAATTAATAGTAAAAAAAAGAAAAAGGTCTAAACATAGCACTGCATGGAACACAGCTGAATGGTTTCTCAGAAGTATCGTTTGGTCAGATACATTTGAGTTTTGGCTACCATCATAAGCAAAGGTTATTAAATCCTCTAATTTATGTTAAGGGAGAGGAAAAATCACACGTGTTGATTTGTAAAATCAAATTCCATCTAGTTCTGAGCCCCACTAACCTTGATAGTAAAAGATCTGTCATGTTTGGGAGGCATGTGCTCTTATGTAAGAGTCTCTCCCCTTTAAGACATCATGGTCTCTCCTTAAGCCATTGCCCAGGTCCCAAGGAAGAGTCTCTTAGGGTTTTTTCCCTAGGGTATTCCTCTGTCCATCAGAATCACCGTCGTCTTCACTCCTCAGTAACAGGGAGCCACACTTTCTCACAGTTCAGCCATGTTCCATTTATTCTACTCCTCTCAATAGAGTCCCAACATCTTTCAGGGCTGGAAAATTCCAGCTGCCATCTCAGTGAGCTTGGATGTTCCAAAAAAAGTGACAATAATAGCAAAGCTCACTAATCATACTTACTATATGTGGGCACTTCGAATGCAGTCACTTGCTTAATAATCACAACATGAGGCAAGATGCACTATTATTGTATCCATTTTACAAATGACACTATTGGGGACCCAGAGAGGCTAGGTGACTCGTCACTAAGGCAGTAAATGACACAGCCAGAATTCAAATCCACGCATTCTGGTCCCAGAGTCTAGTTCTTAGCCACTGCTTTATACTTCCTGTCCATATGGCAATCTCTTCATTTTTTCCTAAGTAAAGATAAGTCATCTGTGATTTTAGTCTACAGAGGCTTGATTGTACAGAGTGGTGACAAAGGTTGGGGGAAGAAAAAAAGATGTGAAGGAAAATACTTGCCATACTTATTTCTTCATGAAATGCCTCCAGAAAACTGCACACCACCGTCAAATTCTCAGTCAGGTTACATAGGTTATACAGCAAGGCTATATACTCATGTTATACTCATGTTATATACTGGGATACGCAATCAAAAAGAATTTTTTACATTTTCATATTTGTTTATTTATTTTAAAAAAATTGTTAATGTTTATTTTTGAGAGAGAAAGACAAAGTATAAGTGAGGGAGGAGCAGAGAGAGGGAGACAGAGATTCTGAAGCAGGGTCCAAGCTCTGAGCTGTCAGCACAGAGCCCGACGTGAGGCTCGAACTCACAGACTGCGAGATCATGACCTGAACCAAAGTCGGACGCCTAACTGACTGAGGCACCCAGACACCCCTACGTTTTTTTTTTCATATTTACGTATTCACGTCTTCCACATGAATTCCAGCCACTAGATATGATGAGAAAATTACCAATATCCAATATAGATACCAATTTAGTGTGATTTAGTAATTTAAACCCTGTAGGTGTGTTCAATCTGTTTAGTGAATTACTTAAATCCTTTTATTTCTGAACCTCCTCCTTCTTTGGCTCTTTTCTAAGATGGGGTCCAGGGGTGTGGGAAAGGAGCTTACATTCCTCACTGTGTAGAGTCCCCGGATTTGTTTTGTGCTTGCAATTCAGGGGCTGATAACCTGTGCTAGTGTGCAACCTCCTTCTCCCTCCTCACAGAGCATCAACTGATGTTAGTGCACGAACTGCCACCCATGTGCTCAGACCCACTTCCAATTATTACTATGCCAAATCATGTTAAATAAACAACTGATCACTTTCCTCTCCTTCGTCTGTCATTAAATCTTCCCTCTTTGCTCTATAATCCCCAGGATGAAACTTTTCACTCCTCTATATTATCACCACTTTCCATTCAAGATAAAAAGCTTAACTTACACAGCTTTTTCTTCTTCTTCTTTTTTTTTTTTTAGGTGATATTTTTGCAATTCAATTTTATGGCTATGGGAATCTTACTTGCTAGGTAGATGATAAATGGACATTATAATAACTGTTCTTAGCTTTAATCCACAACTCTCATTCCTTGAGAAGGTAGAAAATTAATGTTCTAGTTATTTATGGCTGTGTAACAAACCACCCAGATACTTAATGATTTAAAACAACAATCATCATTTATTTTGCTCACAGATTTACAATTTGAGAAGGTGTTGGCAGGAAGCGCTCATCTGTGTTTTAGATTGAGTTAACTGGGGTAGCTCAACAAGGCCTAGTTGATACACTTCCAAGATGGCTTACTCATGTGGCCATAAAATTAGTACTCAGCTGAGGTTATTGGCCAGGTATCTTAGTGTCTTTCCATAAGGCCTCTCCACAGAGTTGCTGCTTCCTTACAGCACAGTAACTGTTTTGCAAGGAAGCAAAAGAGAGTGGAAGCTGCCAATCTCTTAAATCCTAGGCCCTGCAGTTTGGCTGAGAGTCACTTCTGTTGTATTCTATAAGTCAGAGTTTCCACAAAGCCTCCTACCGTCAAGGGAGTTGTGGGGAGGGGGAGGAGGGTTGGAAATGAACATAAACTCCACCTCTTAACAGATAAAGTGCAAACAATCTGTGGCTGCTATTAACCAACTATAGTTAATTTAGTAATTTTCAATGACATTAAGTAACTCCTAGGCTTTTGTAGTTAGTTACTGTTTAAAAGTAAGTCAGGGATCAGAACTTCTAGTGAGAAAAAAAAAAGAAAAAAGAAAAAGAAAGAAAAGAAAAACTATAAAACTACGCAAAATTTTCAAAACACAGTTATCTAAGAGTTCTGAATATCAACCAAAGGCAAAAAAAAATTTAAAAATGTTTATTTATGAAAAGCTGCTGACCATCCTGTAAAAATTGGGAATGTGTAATGTTCTTGTTTGAGGCTGTTCCGATCTCCTACCCACAGCTCAGATGGTGGGATACTGGGCAGAGTTGGCCATGAAAACCGGCAACTTCACTGTTGGTGGAGGCTGACTTGTTTTTGAGCAGAAGGCAAAAACTCCCTTTTCTATTGCACTGCTGGGGAAAATAGCAAACCTGGTAGAAAAAGAACAAGAAAAGCATACAGCTCTGCTAGGCTAAGTTTTAATTCCACTTGTAAGAAGCAACAGATCAGGGACAGGGACGTCCTTGAAATGACAGAATCATGGATGGACCAGGTAATTTCTCTTTACATTTCTGGTTAAGGTGGCAGTCCATGTGGAGGAGACTCAAGAAGGCCCAATCTAGCACACATCACTGTCTGATTAGTCTTTGTAAACACAAATAAATGACCTTGGAGAGTCCACATTCTCTACATATCTATGGCTGACAGAGAAGCTGTTCATTCATTCAAGAAAGACCTGAGAGGGCCTAGCAAAAAGAACAGCTTAAGTGGGGCACGTGGGTGGTTCAGATGATTAGGCATCCAACTTTGGCTCAGGTCATGATCTCACAGCCTGTGAGTTCGGGACCTGCATCGGGCTCTGTGCTGACAGCTCAGAGCCTGGAGCCTGTTTCAGGTTCTGTGTCTCCGTATGTCTCTGTCCCTTCTTGTCTCTCTCTCTCTCTCTCTCTCAAAAATAAATAAACATTAAAACAAATTTTAAAAAGAAAAGCTTGAACAAATTAGAAAAATATCTGAATTTTGAATGCATTCACCAACCCATACAAAAATCCATCAATAAATGGTAGAAGCCTTTTTAAGTCCAGGAAATTAAAAAAGGAAAAGAGAAAGTAATAACAACCATCAGGGGAAAAAAATCAGGCTTAGAATTTCTTAAATATATTATCTAAAATGTCCAGTTACAAAAATTTCTTAAATATATTATCTAAAATGTCCAGTTAAAAAAAAAAAATTGAGACTTGCAAAAGAACAGGAAAATATGACCCATATGTAGGAATTAAAAAAAATAGTCAAAAGAAAATAACTCTGAGTGAGCCCAGATGTTGAATTTGGCAAATGGAAATGTCAATGTCACTATCGTGAATATATGCAAATAATTATACCTTATTTAAAGAATTAAATAAAAGTATAATGATAATGAACCAATAAATAATAAATTCAATGAAGAAGTAGATTTTTTAATCGACACAGAAGAGTAAATAATTAGTGAAATTAATGATAGATGAGTAGAAAATGTAAATCTTGAAGAATAGAGACAAAAAGATTGAAGAAAATTTAACAACCTCAAAGATGTATGTGTAAGACGACATCAAGAATAGCAAAATCTTTGTAATGAGAGTCCCAGAAGGAGAACAGAGAGAGAAAAGGTAGGAAAAAATATTTAAAGAACTTAATAAATGAATATAAAAGCAAAAAAATATATTTAAAGAAATAATGAACAGGAATTTTACAAATTTAATTTTAAAATATTAATCCATAGATCCAAGAAGTTCAATGATGCCTGATTAGGATAAGCACAGATTCACAACTAAACACACCATAGTCAAACTGTTGAAAGCCAAAGGAGAAAAGGAAACCTTGAAAACAAAGGAAAAAACAACATGCACAGAACAATAAGATGAATAGATAATTTCTCAACAGATATAATGCTAGAAGACAGTGCAATAAAATATTTTAACCACTGGGAGAATATTATACTTAACAAAGAATACTATAACCAGCAATTCTATCCTTCAAAAATGAAGGCCAAGTATAGACATTCTGACTTGAACAAAGACTGAAACAGAAATAAATACTACTGGGCCTTCACCACAAGAAATTCTAATGGATGAAATGACAGCAGATGATAACTGGAATCCACAAGGAAAAACAAAGAACATCAGAAATAAAAATGTAGGGGCACCTGGGTGGCTCAATTGGTTGGGCATCCGACTTCGGCTCAGGTCATGATCTCATGGCTTGTGGGTTCAAGCCCCGTGTAGGGCTCTGTGCTGACAGCTCAGAGACTGAAGCCCGCTTCGGATTTTGTGTCTCCCTCTTTCTCTCTCCCCTCCCCTGTTCATGCTGTCTCTCTCTGTCTCTCAAAAATAAATAAACATTAAAAAAAATTAAAAAGAAATAAAAATGTAGATAAATGTAAAAGATTGCATAAACTATGCTTTCCTTTCTTATACTTTTTACAAAAGATATAACATTATATCAAACAATAATTATAATACTCTAATTTAAGCTTATACTTATATATAGTATATACAAAAAGGATAACACAAAAATGGTGAAGAAATAGTAGAGGAAAGTAGCTACATTTTATTAGCATTAAATTGCTATATTTTACTGGAATTACATTGCCTAGGTAGACCCTATATAAGTTAAAATGCATATTGTAATCTTTAGAGCAACTGCTTAAAAAAATAACTGAAAGGCATAAACCATCAACAAAGCAATTAAAATAAGACACTAAATATTTGTTAGCACAAAAGGTAGAACAGAGGGGAAAAAATATGACAAGTTACAAGCAGAAAACAAACAAATTTCAATATTCCATTCTCAAACTGATGTAACAACATGGAAAATCATCACAGATAAAGAAGACTTGAATAACTTATCAACTAACTTGATTTAACTGACATTTATGAAAGACTCTACCCAAAACCCCTAAAATATTCTTTCTTTTCAAGAACACATAAAACATTCTCCTAAGAGGAGCACCTGGGTGGCCCTGTGCTGATAGCTCAGAGCCTGGAGCTTGCTTTGGATTCTGTGTGTGTGTATCTTTCTCTCTCTCCCCTTCCCCAGCTCGTTCTCTGTCTCTCTCTCTATCTCTCTCTGTCTCAAAAATAAATTAATACACACACACACACACACACACACACACACACAGAACATCTTCCAGGAGAGACCAAATGCTAGGACATGAAACAAGTCTCAATAAATTTAAAAGAATTAAAAAAACAGGACTCCCTGGGTGTCTCAGTTGGTTGAGTGTCCAACTATTTCATGATCCCAAGGTTGTGAGATTAAGTCCCTTGTTGGGCTCTGTGCTGACTGTGGAGTGTGCTTAATATTTTCTCTCTCTCCCTGTGCACCTCTCCCCTACACATGTGCTCTCTCTCTCTCTCTCTCAAAAAATAAAAATAAAAACAAAAATAAAATAAAATTAATAATAATAAAAGAATTCAAAAGCATTCAAAACATGTTCTACAGTAACTGTGGAATAAAACTAGAAATCAACAATAGAAAACACCTGGAGAAATATCTGTAAAGGAAACTAAAGGAAATTAGAAAATAATTTGAAGTGAATGAAAACAAAAACAATGTGCCAGTACATCAAAATATTGTGGTGGATGTGAATCAATGCTTAGAGTGAATTTATAGCTTTAATACCTATTTTAGAAAAAGAAAAGAAAAAGCCTCAAATTAATGATCTAAACTTTCTCGTTAAGGATCTAGAAAACAAAGTGCTAATTTAATACAAAATAAGCTGAATGCAGGCAATAATAATAAATCGGAGCAGAAAATAAATAATAATAAATCAGAGCAGAAAATTATGAAATAGAAAAAGAAAAACAATACAGAAATAAATAGGCAATAAGAACTTGGTTCTTTAAAAAGATTACAACATGGATAAATCTTTAGCCGTATTGGTCAACAGACAGACAGAGAGGAAGAGAAAGAAAACAAAAGTCACCAAAATCAGTTATGAAAGAAGAGACATTGCTATTAACTCTACTGAAATTAAAATAAAGGGTAATGTGAACATCACAATATCAATAGATTAAACAATTTATGTATTTATGGACGATGTCCTAGAAAGACACAAATTTTCAAACTAAAGAAGAAATAGATAATCTAACTAAATCTATAGGAAGTAAAGAAATAAAAGTGATAATTACAAATTTTCCCACAAAAAAAGCTCAGACCTAGACCATTTTAATCATGATTTCTACCAAATATTTTTAAGATAAAATAATATCAACTTTACGTGAACACTTTCTAAAAATATAGAGGGAGGAAATACTTCTCCACTCATTCTATGACCCAGAAAAATCCTGATACCAAAGTCAGAAAAAGTCAACCTAAGAAAATAGCAGACCACTATGCTTCATGAACACAGGTGTAGAACAACGGATAAGAAAAATGCTAGCAAACTGAATCCAGCAACACATTAAAAGATGACTGGTAAGCACATATAAAGATACTCAACACCATAAGTCATTTTGAAAATGTTAATTAAAATCATAAGAGATACAACTACATACCTACAAAGGTGGGTATCATCACAATAACTCAAAGTCTAGTGTTGGCAAGTACGTGGAAAATCTAGAAGCCTCATACATTGCTGGTGGAAAACAGTTTAGCAATTTCTCAATAAGTTAAACTTAAACGAACATACCATTCCAATCAGCAATTCCACTCCTAGGTATCTACCTTCATTTCAAGAGAAATGAAAACATATGTCCATGTAAATACTTGTGCGTGAATGTTCATAGCAGCACTATTCATAATAGCCAAAAACTAGAAAGAATCTAAATGCCCATCATCTGACGAATGGATAAAGAAAATGTGGTATATCTACACAATGAATACTCTTCAGCAATAAAAGCGCAGAATTGATGAAATGTCTACAATATGAATTATCTAAAACTTATGCTAATTGGAAGAATCAAGATATGAGAGACGACATATTATATAATTCAATTTATGTGAAATCCCCCCCAAAAAACCCTAGGTGAATCTATAGATACAGAAAGCAGCTTAGTGGCTGCCTGAGGATTAACTGTAAGCATGTAGCAAAAAAAAGATTGGGGATGGAGAAACTTTTCTTAAATTGACTTGTGGAGGATTTCTCAGCTTTACAAATTTACCAAATATCATCATTCAATTCTAAACTTGTAATGGGTGCATTTTGTGGCATGTAAATTATACTTCAGTAAAGTTGTCTTAAGTAGAGCCAGTTGATTTTCCTTCTCCCTAAGCCCCTCACTTTCTCTTAAATTGCATTTTTCTTCTTCAATTAGCATATCGATACTTTGGAAGGAGTGTGGATGACATATAGTCTGCAGCAATCCCTACTGGAATTCATTGAAATGTATCCATGTTTCACTAAGATCACTGTCAGCCACCTTTTGTGCTCTCATCTGCTGAAATGCCTGCTCACCCACAGGCCTTCAGTCACATGTTAACAATGCCATCTTCGGGGAACACTATTTTAGTCTATAATTCTCTCATAGATTTTTCCTGATGAACATTGCTCAATAAATCATATGAACACAAATTTTTGTTTTAGACTCTGCTTTCAGGGAAGCTGGTCCCTTAGCCCTGATGCCCCATTAATTTACTGACTTTAAGAAGCTGTTAGATGGGGTGCATCTGTAACTTGCCCCAAAAAAGAGGTCCAGGTAGGACATGACTTTCTGCATTTTCTACCCTACTCTTATTGTACCATGTTGGTGCAGAATAATTGTCTATGATGCTTGCTGTCCCCCCAAGCTTCACTCAAGGAATGGAATAAAGGTTCACTGTATCCTCAATTCCCAATATCCCATGAATGGGAATACCAGGGAGCAGTGCATTTTAATCAAAATATAGAAGTCCCATCTCTAACTCTTGGTTATGCTCCCAGATCTCTTTACATTGGTTTAGGGAACCAAGTTTTCTTTACAAATCTTTCTCTTTAAAAGCTACGTGTATCGCATCATCCTTCTTTGGTTTGGAAAGATCCTTTCTGTGTCAGGACAGTAATAAACCCGAACCGATGGGAATACAGACAGTTTGTAACAACAAAGAAAGCATGGGATTTAAAAAACACTTTGATGAATAGCAAAATATTACCTAATACATCCGCTGTGATAGTATTCACATACATTGTTTCTAGTTTATTATGTATAATTTGTAAGTTTGTAATGCATTATAATTAATATTTTTGTTCTTATCCCAGCCTCCATAAAATCTAATAATTACAGTTTGGGGACACACTGGAAGACCTTCTACAATACTTAGCAAGTCTTCAAATGAATCCACTTACTGATTGTTTATTTACTGACTTGCCAATATTCTGAATGGGATTACATTTTTACTTCCTAACAAAATGAAGTTCAACAAATTGTCGTTCTCATTCTTTTTTTTTTTTTTTAGCGTTTCTAAAGTACATTGAGACTACCATATAGAATAGTTTATTGAGATAAGATAATGTAATAAAAACTGCAGAAGCTTTGAAGACAGATAAAATCTTGAGTCCCAATCCTGGCTCTTCTGCTCTTTGCCAATGGCAAAAAAGGCTTTCATTTTGACTCCTTAAAATGTTAGTTATTAATGAGGAGAGGTTGCTTTGAAAAATAAATGTGATAAATGCATAGGGAAGACCAATATAAAACATAAAGCACTTTAAACATGTTAATGTAATAGGATGAATTTTAAAAGATGCGGTAAAAGGACGCATCAATGGGATGAAGGATAGCCAAATTTCAAGCTTGAAAGGGTGAGAGACAGAGACACAGAGAGAGAGAGAGAGAGAACGAGCAAGAGAGACAGAGAAGAAAGGGACAAAGAGATTAATAGAGAGAGGTAGAGAGAGAGAGAAGACAGAAAGAGTTTTATTCTCCCAGCTTTATTTCCAGAGAGAAGAGGGCAAAACAGAACGTGATGTCAAGAGAAAGGCAACCAAATGGTCCTCCTTTTTCCCTCTTTTTAAAAAAAATATTGCACATTTTGTGAATGAACTGACTTGTCAGAGAAATTGAGAGCACCCAAGTGAACAAAATCAGATAAGCTAGAAGCTGAGCATGAAATAAAGGGCTGAAAGAAGTTGAATGTGTGACGGTTAATCTTATGTGTCAACTTGACTGGGCCTCAGTATCAACGTAGATACTCACCAAGATAGTTGGTCAAGCTTCCTGGGTGTGTCTGTAAGGAAGTTTTTGGAAGTGATTGACATTTGAATTAACACGGTGAGTAAAGCAGATTGCTCTCCTCAATGCAGGTGGACCTGACCCAAGCAGTTGAAGGCTTAAATAGCCCAGAAAGGCGGCATAAAAAGGAAATTCTCAGGACTGAATGCTTCAGCTGGAACATCGAATCTTCCAGGTCTCCCTCTTTCCAACTGCAGATCTTGGGACTTCTAAACCTCCCTAGTCAGATGAGCCAATTCCTTATGACAAATTATACTTATATGTATGCATGCATGTATTCTGTTTCTCTGGAGAAACTTGACAAACACAGTAATACAGATAATGGAGAGTACAGGTGCTAACAGTTACACAGTAGGTAATGAATGGAGGGCCACATGGCATAGCAGAGGGAATGAACGGGCCTGGGTTCCGCCTCCGTTCTTTACCAACTGCGGGGAACACCTGTTGCTAAGATGTGATCCTGCCAGTAACATTTGGGAATATTGGAGAAAAGAAGTCAGCCGAGGCCATGGACACACCAATGTACTCAGAGCAGTTTCAATTTCAATTTCCTTGCAGGCAAAACAGCAGCAGGCTGGGAGAACTGGAGACAATGTGTGTGGAGGGTCTCGCACATATTAGATACGAAATGAATCCAATGTGCAAAAAAGAAAACTTTCTCTACCATGCCAGCCAAAATAAATGGAATGAGATACTCTGGGGGGGCGGGGGGGGGTTGGGGAATGATGATTTTAACAGTGTTCAGCTTCCATATCCATCTGTAGGCATAATCATTTTTGGACTATTATTGTTCCTGAACTTCAAATTTGCTTGTACTAAGAAGGCCCACAAAGGCTGAGAACGAAGCAACATGAGGCTATCCAAAACGATGGGTATCTTCTGGTGTGACAAGAATCCTACCAAGCAGTGCAAGCAGTGTGAGAACTTCCTAAAACAATAACCTGCATTCCCACTACTGTGGAAATGGAAATATTTATTGTTGTCATTATCACCACTATTATCATAATCTCTATTTTCTGAATCCTCTGCCAGAATAATTCATCCCTAAGTGGGTGTAGTGATGTGAGTTTCATGTCTGTGTACAGCTCTACCTGGAGGAGCCCCAAGCACTTTCAGCCTCCATCTCGTCCAGGCTGACCTCATAGCCTCCCGCCATCTACCTGGCTGTCTTATCTTGAGTAGACAGGAGACCATTTGCTCAGTTTCCCAAGCTCAAAATTTCAGCCTCAACATGTACTCGTCCATCTCTGCCTCTTCTCTGTCTTCTCAAGTACCCAATACCCTGTTCTTGTCCATCACACCTGTTGAGTCTTCTCAATCCCTTCTCTCTGCTCCCTGCCAGCTGAGGCCATCTTATTTCAAGACCTGAATAAGAAAAAGCCTTAATGGTCTTTCCACTGTCAGCCTCTAAGGAGGAGGTCTCAGCTTAAGGATTCTTGTTCCAAAACAGTGTTGTTTTAAAAAATTAAAAACTTGAAAGCCAGCCCATACCATGACTTTGAGATACTCAAACGACAAAGAATTCCTTTTACTGTAGGGTAAATTTACATTATCCTCAATTACATTTTTTTTTTCTTATAAGGGAACTAGTCAATCCTTCCACCATACCCTCTTTGACTTTGCATTTTTCTCTTTTTCAACAGTCATTATATTCGATTTTAAGTATTTATCCTGGGCACTTCTCTGTGCACTTAAATTTTTTAATGTTTATTTACTTTTGAGAGAAAGAGACAGACAGACAGAGCACGAGCAGGCGAGGGGCAGAGAGAGAGACACACAGAATCTGAAGCCGGCTCCAAGGCTCTGAGCTGTCAGCACAGAGCCCGACACGGGGCTCGAACCCACGAATCGTGAGATCATGGCCTGAGCCGAAGTCAGACGCCTAACCGACTGAGCCACCCCTCTGTACACTCTTAAAGGCAACCATTATGTCTTACTCCTCCATGAATCTATTTGAACACCTAGAATGTTGAGTAAACCATAACAATATCTATTATAAATAGGAACTGAAATTTTTGCCTTAGACAAGAGCAATAGTTGTGAAAGAAATGGCAGCGCAACAGCTCTTGCGTCACGAAAATATCCAAATGTGCCACAAGTCAAAGATCTGGGACTAAAGTCAGTCTTGGAAGGTAGTCCCAGGAGATAAGCAGAGATACTTGCCAGTGCACCATAGAGATCACCTAGTCTGAAAAATGGCAGGGATGATCTTTTCCTCATACACATCATGAAACAGGGATTACTGTAATTATTATGAAAGATTCTATCTCTATAGACACCTTTAAGAGTCTCGGTTTACCAAAGAGGAAAGAGAGAAACGATCTCCTCACCTTACGATCGATTTCGGCAGTTGGAAGAGAAGCTCGAGCAGATGCTGTGGGCATCCTGCCCATATATGGCAGTCCTCACACACGATAGGACACACTGGGTGGGCTTGCAGGACCTGTACTTCTTTGCCAGAGGGCTTCCTCAAGGTGACAAAACTCACGTGGCCCCCCTGTGCGGCATTCTGGGTATGTTTGTGTATTAACTTTCCCTGGGAGTAGACTTCAAGCAATGAATGAAAGGAATTGGTGTATAAATACCCCAGTAACCTTCTCCCTTGGGTAGATGAACTCTGAGGCACGTGTTCTGTGCCAGCTTTCAGCGCTCCCCCAGCAGAATTAAGCTCTGGTGGACCATAGTCTAGGATGCTTGATAACGCACACTTCATTGGCTGCTTTTCTTCGTTGTCCCACTTCCCCCTTCTCCTACCACTCCTTTCTTCTCTGTCCAGACGAATTACTCACACATTAATCTGTATCTCAAGCTCCATTTCTGAGGCACACCAAACCAAGACTCTAACCGTCACATCCACCAAAATAAGAACGGCTGCATAAATCAGAAGTAGTGAAAACTCTAGGATAAGTTAATCTTTGAATTCAACTCAGCAAACAATTATTGAGCACATACTATAGCAGGAAGTATGCGAGCACAAATAACCCGTAAACCTTGACCTGAGAGAAATCACTAGTTTCAAAATAGACAATCACTGAAAAAATTTTAAAAGCACAGTGACCAGTATATCTAGAAAATGATTTTACACCCCAAAACAGGAAGCATCTCAACTTCATCAGTGTCAGGGAGTGGAGTAACGGAAGTCTTGCCAAAGGAGAAACACTTGATCTAGTTCAAGGGTATTGGGAAGACCTCAGAAAGGCTGGATGATAGAGTGGTTAAGAGCACAACCACTGAAACCAGACTGTCTGGGTTCAAGTATTAGCTTTTCTACTTATTTTCTGTGTGGCCTTGAGCAAAACAATTAATCTCTCTGTGGCTCAATTTGTTCACCTATAAAATGACGTTTCCTATCTCTTGTTTCTTGTGGGTTTTTTTTTTTGTCCTTTAAAAACTTTAATGTAAATGAACACTTTAGAATAGTAACAGATATATAGAAAGGGCTGCATAAATAGTAATTGTAATCTAATATCATGTAATCTAATCTAATTAGATAAAATCTAATCTAACTCACTGGGAAAAGAATAAGTGATAAAACTGGAAAAGAAGACAGGAGACAAACCACGCTGGGTCTTAGACTCTAAGCTAAGGAACTCTGTCTTCATCTTTGAGGTCAAGGGTCAGCAAGCTACCAATGACTCAACTCACTGGTCAAGTCCAACCTACCAATAGTTTTTGTAACTAAAGCTATATTGGAACATAGCTACACTCAATTTGTGTATTGCCTATGACTATTTTTATGCTACAATGGGACAGCAGAGTTGTTGCAACATACTATATGGCCCACAAAGTCAACAATATAATAGCCACCTCTTATCTGTGAAGAATATGTTCCAAGACCCCAAGGGGATGCCTGTAACTATGGATAGTACTGAACTCTATACATACTATGCTATTTCCTATTCATACATACCTGTGATAAAGTTTAGTATATAAATTAGGCACAGTAAGAGATTAACAAGAATCAATAATCAAAGAACAATTATAACAATATATTGTAATGAAATTTATGTGGATGTGGTCCTTTTGTCTCAAAATACCTTATAATACGGTCTTCACTCTCTTTCTTGTGATGCTGTAAGATAATGCCTGCAAACAAGATGAAGTGAGGTAGGTGATGTGGACACTGTGACACAGCATTAGGCTTCTGGAGCCTTGACCTTCTGGAGATTTGTTAGGAGAATCAACTGCTTTCGGACCATGGTTGACTGTGGGTAACTAAAACCACAGAAAGTGGAATAGTGGATGAGGGGAGAATCCTATATTTATTATCTGGCCTTTAAAAAATAAAATGCTGCCTCCTCCAGCTGTAGATGAAAGGAAATGATGTGCAGAACAACAGGTAAGTTGTATAGAGTAAAAATCCGCACACAGTTAGACGGCCATTCCACAGGTCAAAATTAAAGTTGATGAAGTTACTAAAGCCAAACTTCATATAGTGTCACAGGAAGAAGGGCTTGGTAAATAGATGAGAGAGGAATATTGTAGGAGTTGATAAAGAAAGGGTAGAATAACTGTGATAAACATGTAGGCTGTAGGACATTTTTAGCCTATAAGTTAGTGTTATTTATCCCACAGTGTTCATACATTTTAAATTTTTGGCCAACATTTAAAATATAAATATATCACCAATAAAACCTGAATCTCTGACTCCTTTGGAAAAACTGAAATATCTGGCAAAAGTGTACTTACAGACCTGAATGGTAGAACCTTCTTTAGCTCCAAGGCACCTGCCATATTTACATGAGACATTTGTCTTCTAATACATCACATCCTTGACCGAGTATTACAACTGGGTCAGCTTCATTCACGCTGTAAATGTGTTGAGTCTGAATCTTCTAGGGTTCAAGAGTGTCATATCCCAGCATTTATGGGCATGAGACATGGAGCATGGGAGAAGGAGGAATTTTTTCAAAACAGCTGTAAACAGAAAGAGCGACCTTGGGGGACAGCAAGATTTTGGTAAGAACAAGGAGAGAGTACTGAATGAAGAGGCTGAGGTACACCATCAATTTATTTATGAAAGAATAGAGGTTTACAGTGAAAGAGAAGGAACATGTTTAGGAGCAATCGCACAGAAAGTCAAGGGGGAACAGGCCAACAGCAGGAGAAATATAACTGAATAGTCAAATACTGGTTATCAGAAATATCGCATTTTGGTTGATGCATGAAGTTGACTGGGATGAAAGCCATAGACGAAAGTGATAAGCCCGAGTCCCCACCTTCCTTATAAAGTTACTGTGGTGTTAAAACCAGTTGTGGGTAGATTTGGGTTGGTGTCGTTAAATGTCGTCTCAAAGACACTGCCTACAAATCTGTCCAAGTTATTTAGAACTGCCCTTAGGCTAAATCAGGGCCATAGTGAGGTCTCTGTCAGGAAAGCCCTAGGGACAGGTGCTGAACTGGTTCAGTTAAACATGTCTGTTTTTGCTTCAAACTCTAAGATCATATATTTCTGATATCTTTAGAAATGCAGAGGAAAAAGTCATCTAAAACAAGTGCCTTAAAAGGAAGCCTCAATCTCAGGACTCTTCTTTTCTGTTTCTGAAGGAATGCTCTTCACTGAGCACCTTGATGGCCTTTGCGTATGAAAGAGCATTGCCCCTAAGTACATGGAGATGTGGGTCTTCTCACCCTGCATCCTGGTACTCCATGTGTCTTCCTCTATTTTTCTTAATTTGCCTCAAATTTCTGTCCTTTTTTCCTCAGGAGTCACTTATCTATGAAAAAATAAAAAAATATATATAAGGAATGGCAAAATATCATTAAAACTCTCAGCCTTTTCAATACCTATTATTACTTTTTTCACTATAACAGAGAGAAACATTTCCTTGGTCTTATGTAATACGATATTCCCTTGCATCCTTCAGTGCTTGTCCCAGGAAATCCTGTAAAGTCTTATTTTTATTTCATTAGCTGTTAGGAATAGCCATGAGGCAATGCCACCTGTCAGCCACATCCACCCAGACACTGCAGTAGAGGAATCAACCTTGAAGAAGAAAAAAAGGCCAAGGTCCTGAACTACTTACTAGGCAATAACCTTACACTACATTCTTGAGACAAGAAGACATTTTAATCTCTACATTCTCAGGTGGAGATAATTCTTTATTCAAATGAACCATTTTACATCTCAGAGAGAAAAAATGGAATTGCAGAAGGTGTAGATACAGATACCAACAGTGATGAAGTTTGGTAAATAAAGTCACTTAAATTTTTTCTCCAAGGAATTATCAGTCAGGTAGAGAACAGACAGAGAACAGACAGTATTCCAAGAAATGGTTATAAATAGACAAGAAAAGTAAAACAATAGTAACCCACTTTTGATTAAGAGAAATACGATAAAATGTTGCAAATACTGATTTTTCTCTTCTATGCCAAGATTCATTCTGGTCTTTGCCCTGGGAGAAAAGTTTACTTGGAAACGGATAAGCAAGAATTATGGAGGACTTTTCAGAAGTTAATGCACAGTATTTTATAAAGTTGATTTCCCACAAAGTTTTAAGAAAGGAGGAAGGAAAAGATGAGACAGGAAATACAAGTCCCTAATGACTTCTCTTTTGACCCACAAATGCAAGTAGAGGATGAGAAAACACAAAGTACTGCTCAAAGCTAAATGATCATCGCTCATACTTCTGCTAGAATTAGAAGTTCTCTAGTTAATGGAAAAAAGGAATACTGTGGGTTTATATTTAGTCTTCTTAAAGCAGAAAGAGCCTAGGAATATGGAACTTGTTTACTTCCCCCCCCCTTTTCTTTCTTCTTTTTGTTTTCTAAAAAGATAACTTAGATTTATGATTTTTATTAGAATAATATATATGCCCTCCTTAGCCTCTTCTGGGAATAGGAAAAATACCTCACTGGTAAAGAGTTGATCCAATTCTTCCTTTCTCTAAGAATTTAAGGAAAGAAGTATTCCTTATGATACAAAATCTGCTCCCTATGACTTGTAAGTCAAATGAAAACTTGCGGGTTATGTGTGTTATTGTCCTCTTAAATATGAGAAATCCAAGAAATCAAAACAGCACTTACTCTCTCCACTAGACACGGAGGTCAAGATCCAACGGTATGTCACAATCTGTTGTGAGCTCTGTGGCAAGTAATGTGTTACTATTAATAGTTCAAAGTTTGCAAATGATTTACTTTTGTTTGTAAGTTAGAGCGAAGTCAAGGTTATCCTGAAATAACTCTCGCTCAGCTGTACTCTGATATCCTTCTCTGAATGGGAGGTAAAGGGAGGCTTTATAACCACGATGCCAATGAGTGAATGTTACCCACTGTTTGCTTTCAGAGGCAAAAAAAGGTTGAAACCACTTTATCAGACTGAGCGCAGGCAGCAAACCATGCTGTAGATCTTGAAAGCAAGGTGTCATCTCAAAGTTAAACTAGAAAATCAATGCAGGATGGATGTGATCAGAGACATGTAAAGCCATTAAGAATAAGGTGTGTGGGGCCATGCAATGGAGAAATTCCAGGCATCTCTCTTGGGGGGACGAGTGCATCAGGACCATCGCCATTAATTTTTGAAAGGCTAAATGTTCCTTGCTCTGAACGCCAGGCTCAGAAAGCGGAGTCTTACTTGGTTTTATATATTTTTTCTTTATTCAAACAGTATGAGTATCCAAGACTTTGACATTTATATTTTTATTATAAATTTAAAAATTAGCATTCTGGTCTTAACGACAAAATGAAACGCAGTGACGCTCTGTTTGGTTCCAGATCCTGTGCTAGGCGCTAGGTTTACTGAGAAAGCGTTCTTAAGAAAAAGTCTTCTTCTTAAGGAATTTCCCTTGTGAGGTTAATTAATGTGAGTTTGTTCCCGAAAGGTTAATAGACTCCCGCCATGTGGTCAGAAAATCATGTTTATGAGCCTACAAAATCGAGGAACAGACTGGATTGTGGTGAATTCATCCAGGGAAACAGCATCTTATGTCCTCCTGAGGACTAAACGCTGATCTCCACTGAAAAACATCCCGCATCACAATTTTCTTTATATATATATAAAGTTTTACTCATCACGGACTGGTCACTGACCTAAAATTCAGACAATGCAAGTCTGCTACTTATTAGCTTCAATGAGTTGTACGAAAAGTCAACACCCTTGAGATTTGGTTTTCTTACCCACAAAATGATCATTCTACCTGTTACTCCACACAGATGTCATGAGGCCAACACGGGAAGCCAAAAGCAGGGACCCAACCTCTCTTCGCAACCCTGGTGTGTCAGGGACGGTGGTGGACAGTTTCCCCATGTTCCCTCCTTTACCCCTCACAGCAAACCTCACATTAGGCCCTATCGCCTTAAAAGTTGACTTTCTTTCGGCCGAATCTTGTGGTGGCAGAGCTAAGATGTGAAGACCTACCTGTCAGCCTGCAGGGTCCAGGCTATCCCTCACTCTGCCTGTATGACACCTGAGACAATTTATGCAAAGCCACTTTGAACGTTGGAAGAGATTCTACCCTTACCATCCAAGTCTCTGCTCTGAGAATGAAAGTGGCCCCTGTAACGCACTTACTCTATTCCTTTCCTCCGGGTAGTTTTCTACCAGGAAGGTTCTTTTCTTTCCTTTTTCCCCTCTAATTCTTACCCATTACTCAAGGTTGACTATACTTCTCTGGGCAACAGTGATCTTTCCTTCCTATAAAATTTGAAATATCTAAACTATTCACTCTCTCAGGCATTCCATATGTAGTATTGTAGTTATTATTTCACATGTATCTTATTTCCTCAGCTAGACTGTAATTCCCTTTGGGTAAAAGAATGCCTTGGTATTCCTCAAGTATCGTGCCGTTTTAGGATCACACCGCTAAAAACAGGTTTTCAAATTATGTTTGATATTGATCTATTAAAACAAATTATAAGACAAAGACTGAAAAGGTGGTTACTAAAACAGGTAGTCTAATCTATTTTTAAAAGACATTTAAGCATTTGCCCTGCCCGTGTTCAATTTTACAATCTTTTTCTCATATTTAAAAGAATATAGGGGCCTCTGGGTGGCTCAGTCAGTTGAGCGCCTGGCTCTTGATTTCAGCTCAGATCATGATCTCATTGTTCACGGGTTCAATACTCGTGTGGGGCTCTGCACTGGCAGTGCAGAGCCTGCTTGAGATTTTCTCTCTCTCTTTCTTTCTCTCTGCCCCTCCCTACTCTCTCTCTCTCAAAATAAACGAATTTTAAAAATAAAATAAAATAAAAAAGTAATATGAAGAAAAAATTTTTTTAAAAATGTCATTACCTGAAAAGAACCACTGTTATTATTTTTGTGTGTATACCTCCCTACTTTTTTTTTTTTTTATACATTGATATATTTATAAAAGTTGAATTTAAAGAGGCACCTGGGTGGCTCAGTGGGTTAAGTGTCTGACTGTTGATTTCAGCTCAGGTCATGATCTCTTGGTTTGTGAGATCGACTCCTGATGGGATTTCTCTCTCCCTCTCACTCTTCCTTTCCACTCCTCACCCCATGCCCTCTCTTTTTCTCTCAAAATAAATAAATAAACATAAAAAAACTTGAATGACAAGAAGTTTTATTTTGTAATATGTTTTTACTTATAATCTATAGATAACATATTCCATATTATTATATAACTTCTCATTACATAATGTTAATATAAAAATACAGCATACATTTATTAGTTTTATTTATTTATTTATTTATTTATTTTCATTTATTAATTTGTTCCATGTTTATTTTTATCAGTTCATTGATTGAGCTCTTTCCCTGACTCTCCATTTCCCCTTACCACAGCAATAATTACCAGATTATTATAGACCCTTCGAGAGTTAGTCTCTGGATATAGAAGATAACTAAAGAAGTATGTGTATCCGTCTTTTAAAAAAAATAGTAATGGAATCATACCATATATGTTCCTTACCTTGTCTTTTCATTCATAATGTGTTGGGGATATGTTCTTTATCAGTACATACAGATTTGTCCACATTCTTTTAAATGTCTACATAGTATTCCACTGTATGGTTATACCATGATTTATGAATTCAATCCCTTGCCTACTAAATGGTATATTTCTTTCACTTACATGATTTGTTACATATCTCTTCCAAATAATCCATCATATCATCCTTTATAACAAGCCTCACTCCCTTTTCTCCCCAAAGGTTTTGCTTCTAGAGCTCTTCATTCCTGGGTTTCTGTCTGAATTGATCACTCTCATGCCATGTATGCAAAGTTGCCACACTGGCACTTTCTCCTGAAGTCAGCTCTTCCATAGATACTGTAATTTGTTCTTCCTTAGCTAACGCATTCATTTTGCTGTAGCACATTCTCTAATAGCTACCTAAGAAAGTATGCTTGGATCCTTAGATGTCTAAGGTATTTGTTTTGCCTTTATATTTATTTTGGTTGGATATAGAATTCTGCACAGAAAATATCTTTGGTCCAATTTTGAAGATTTGAATGGAACTTCTATGACTTCAAGCATCCAGAGTAGTTATTGGGAAGGTCAGGGCCCTTCAGAACCTCGTACATTAACCCCTTGCCCCTCTTGCTTAAGTCTGTAAATATACTTTAACTACTTTCTGTTTTCCAAATTTGTGTCACAATTAGTTTCCAATGACATCCCATATTCTGTTTTCTTTGATGGACTTCATTCATTATTCTCAGTGGAACTTGTCGGGGGTGGGGGACAGGCATGGGAAAGAGGCAATAAATACATGTATCAGTACACCATCTCTGTCCCTAAAGCCCAATACTTAACTATTGTGCTTGTATCAACTAAGAAATTTCTAGTTTTTCACTTTTATAAACACTTGAACATTTTCACAGCTAAGTAGAAATTATAATTATTTCTTAGGTTATACTAAACTTTAAATTCTCATATAAAAGTATTTACAAATTCTCTAATACATTTGATAGATATTTCCAAGTGTATTCATTTCCCATTGCTGCATAACAACTTGTCACAAACTTAGCAGCTACTTCATAGCTCCCAGGGATCAGCAGTCTGAGCATGGCTTAACTGGGTCCTCTGCTCAGGGCCCCACAAGGCTGCAATTCAGGTGTTGGTCAGGGCCATATCCCCATCCGGGGCTCAGGATCCTCTTCCAAGCTGACATGTTTGGCAGAATTCATTTCCTTGCAGTGATAGATCTCGTGGTGGTTTATTTCTCCAAGAGCAAGAGGAAACGGGGTATCTGATCTCAGGGAAGGCCTCAGCCCTCTTTTAAACTAATTAGGGACCTTGATTCCATCTTTAAAATCTCTTCACCTTGGCCATGTAGTGTAACATAGTCATGAAATGACTCTTACCATATTCATAGGTCGGTCCCTCCTACAGTGAAGAGAAGGAGACTATGTAGGACATGAACACCTGGCAGGAGAAGCAGAGAGGAAGGGGATGGGCCTTAGGGGTCATTACAGAATTGTGCCCACCACACCAAATTACCCTAAGAAAAAGCTATGTATTACTATATCCCACTGCCAAAATAATTTTAATTAACTACATAAAAATTCAGACAAGTGCAAGAAATATTTACTCCAGGTACAGTTACTCTGATTTTTCTACCTTTTTAGTTTTCATTACCCATGCACCAAAATTTTGACCAATCTCTATCCATTACTTTCCCTCTGTTTGCCATGGCTTTTCAATGACCCCATTTAATTCTTAAATGAAATCCTATTCATTGTTTAAAACCTAGAGGAAAATACGATGACATCGTTTCCAGATTTTTGCCAAAAATGTAATTAGACATAACTCTTTTTCTAGGAATTCTGCTAGTCAACAAATATTGAGAAAGAAGAAACAAGTAAACCAAAGTTCTTGGTCTTGAAGTGCATCTAGCCTGTGATGGACAGTAGCAAGTATGACAAGTACACCAATTAAAATAAAAAAATTCCTGAGAAAAAAATCTTTTGAAACATGAAACCAGGGGCGCCTGGGTGGCTCAGTCGGTTAAGCGTCCGACTTCAGCTCAGGTCACGATCTCGCGGTCTGTGAGTTCGAGCCCCGCGTCGGGCTCTGGGCTGATGGCTCAGAGCCTGGAGCCTGCTTCAGATTCTGTGTCTCCCTCTCTCTCTGCCCCTCCCCCGTTCATGCTCTGTCTCTCTCTGTCTCAAAAATAAATAAACGTTAAAAAAAATTAAAAAAAAACAAACAAACAAACATGAAACCAGTTGAAGCTCACAGAGGAAAAAAATGAAGAACTTCACTGCATAAAGAGTAAGACCCTCAGTTTTTCAAAATAAAAACATGCCGATAAAAAACAGTGGGGAAGATTTATATAAAAAATATATGCATAGTATATACAGGCACAGAAACACACACATACTTAACAATTAAATAAGTAAAAACATGAAAGCACGAATTGGAAAATTTGCAAAGGATATGGACCCAAAATTTAAGAAAAAAAATACAAATAATAACTACTTGAGAAGTTATTCTCCTTACTGGTAATAAAAGAGATACAGTGAAAGACACTTTCTTTCCTTTTTCAAAATAGAAAATTTTACAAACTATGATCACCAAGTGCTGGTGAGCATATGACAAGCTAGTTTCTACTGCATATCACGTAGAAGAATAAATTGAGCAACTTTGTTTTGAAAGGGATTTGTTAATAGTAAGCAGAATGAAAGAGCTTCATACTTTGATCTTATAATTCCACAAATGAAAAAAAAATTGGAAGGAATTAAAGATTTCAACAAGGATGGAATCTGTAAGTAAATGAAATATTACAGAGTGAATATTTTTAAAAGTCAAGTCTTTAAAAATATTTTAGTCAGATGAGAAAACTAATGCATTGATATGTTACATTAAAGAGCTCCACAACAAAATTGATCACTTCTAGGTAAACCATGTAGATGGAAAAAAATTGAAAATAAATACACTAAAAATTTTAGCCATGATGATCTCAAACCCAACTATGTTATTTTTCCGTTCTTGTTGCAAATACTCTATGTCAAAAAAAATTTTTTAAACAGCAATAACAGGTCCATAAAGCTACAAAGTTGATAAACAGATTAGAAAAAGTCAATGTTGTTCACTTATATAAGTAAAAGTTCTGGGCAGAATTGGAGCCCTGAGGCTTTAGGTGCATCATAGGAGAGCACCAAGTGAGCATAAAATCCACTTCCTATTTGAAGCCATGAGATTGAGGACACTGGAGGGGGCATGACCTGTAGTGACATGTTGGTCAGAGAAAGACCGACAATGGAGACCACTGGATGAAAATCAGAAGCTGTAGAAACCAGCCCAGCTAGAAAGGTACTTGACACAGTCTGATTATTCTAGCAGAAGATAGATCCCGTTGTCTTATCCATATCAGTCAAACCCTTATCTTAACAATTACTCTAGCTTGCAGGCTTGTGGATTAAAAGCAATATACACCATTATTCACTGATGACTTCTTAAATAAAACGTGAAAAGATGAAATAAACTGGAATAGATTATCTGCAGAGAAAATCTGAGATCAGTGACATGAACCCATATTTTCTAAAAAAAGTTTTTATAAGAAGAATGTCAACAAAATTTTCCAAAATTACTTTGAACTTTGATGATTAACATTTATATGTAAGGATATGAGGAGTTATGATGAAGTTACCAACAAATTGTTCTTCATCTTCATAAAAGATGAAATAAAGGAAGAGAAAATAAGCTTAAATCACAGTAAGAGAAAGAATTTTCTTTTTGTTGTTTTCTTTTGGAGTCGAGAAGCATGAATAAAAAGCTGGTGATTATATTACTGCAACCAGTTGCTTCCAAGGTTATTGTCTTATCACTCCTGAAGATCTTCAAAACAGTACATTCAACAGTCTGACTTGCTTTAGGCGTGCACCTTAAGTAAGCCTAAAGCATCTGTCTAGGAACAGAACGGACAGAATGATCTGTTCCTCTCCCTTAAAATTCCTATGTTAATAGACTATAGTACATTGCTTAAGACACAGATTAAATAAATAGGACACTATATTTTAGTTTTGAAGAACAGTTAATAAATATTGCACTAAAAAGATGCCAGACACATATTAGACTGTTTGCCGTCAATGTCATGTCGTATCTCTGAACGGTCAACCACAGAGGATGGGCCATACCTGGAAGAGGAGACTGCGAGAATAGACGTGAGCTCGCGGGTGGGCCTTGCAATTGTTAAAGCATTAGTGAATGGGATCTCTTTCCTAGAGGAGAAATGCAATTTTGTCGGGAGAAAGAGGGAACTGTTTTCTTTTTTTATGAAGCAGAATTCCATTCTAATTCTCTGAGCCTTTTACTATAACTGCTCTAGCATGTGGTTTAAATTACATTGTATGCATGTGTTCCCCATAAAATTAGCCATCATGACCCATTGTTCCACAGTCCTCCCTTTCATCACATTTTAGAGGCCTGTGTTCCATATTAGCAAATAACCCTTAGGGAAAATTATGCGTTTTCCATACACCAGCTTTGTTACATATTTGATAACACTTATTGTATATTTAAGGATATGGGTCGATATGTAAAGTTTTTTAAATAACAAAATAAGTGGCTGATCGTTTCCTCGTGGCAAACAAACTAGGAAGTCAAATCGAATATATCTAGCATCAATATCAAAACAGAATTAACAGCTCCACTTTTAACCCATATGTTCGTGAATATGTAACTCCATCAATATGTTAACTAGGGTGAAGGCACATTGCCAAGTTTAGAACCCACTCAAATTCCCTGGGTTCTGAGTTTAAAATGAAATTTGAAACTTTCCAGGTTCAAGGTCCTTTTTGGTGCTGTAAAAATGTGACTTCCTGGTTGAAAAAAAACTAAATTATTTTGGACACCAGCTTGCTCACACAAAACAATATGATAAGTGTGAATGAATCAGTAACATATGGTTACATTTTCTTTTTAAAAACCTATTTTTTTAAACATTTTAAATGGAAAATTCATGGTAAAAACATGCATCGGATTTAGCCAACTCTAAATCATTTGAAAAATATTTTTAAGGCATTTTTCTCTCAATGGATATGTGGCAGAATTTCCAGCCCATAATGTTAGTGTAGCTGCACTCTTTTCCCCAGCCGTCCCCCAAGACCCTCCAATTAATGCACAGGAGAAAACAAAGGGCTGCTAAATTCTCCTTTCTCCTGCTCTTTTTCTCGCTTACTTCCTTGAGTGTGTCCTGAAAAACTTTATGTATCATTTCTATTGCAATGGCACAGATGTTTTTAAATTAAATTGTGCTTCAAACTACTCTCAATGTAAAGCTCTAGGGACTAGCAGCAAAGGCTATACATTAATGATGAAAAGGAATACATTTGTTTGTAATTCGGAATAGACATCCCTGAGACGAGAAGTGTTTCCTTGTCCTCAGCCCACAATCCATCAATCCAGTCATCAAAATTAACTACTACATGGGTATTTTCTCAAAACAACTCCTGAGTGGGAAATAAAAATACAAGGAAATAATTGAATACTGTAATGTCTCCCATCTCAATATGTTGGTGTATGTGTTTGGAAAACACTATTTTCTGTATTTTACCTCCTCTGAAATGCTTTCTGTCATCAAGTACCTAGAATTACATTTTGACACTAGAAAAGTTCCTACTCTGGAGTCAACCCTACGTGCAAGCTCACTTAATTGTCTGCCTAAATTGTTTCTGAAAACAAGATTATATTATCCCTGTGAGCTTATGACTGCAATTCTGTTCAGTTTTCTAGAATTCTACATGTTCGTTTCTCTGAATATTGCATGTTTTCTGACTTTGGTCGGGGCACCTTGCCAGCTGCACATTTGAGAGCTGTACTGACTTACCTAGTCAGCTCAAACATTATAGAGGTCTGAGCTAGGTCTGGACTACCTATCAGAATTTATTACTTACTGGATTTCTAATTTGAGAGTATTAAAAACAACATTCTATTTCTTCTAAATACTATTACCTTAGTATAGGTATGGCAGACCACCTATTTATTTCAATTTCCATTCAAATAATCTAAATAACCATATAGGCATTGTATATGGAATATTTACTACCATAGTGTGTAATATCCATCTGCATTGCTTAGAGAGAGAGAGAAAAAAAAGGAAACTATTTTAAAACGAAGAACCCTGTAAGTACTTAGCACATAAAATGTGATAGTACAAATTCTACAATATTGCATTATTTTTATCTATATAAACCTAGGTCTCAGGCCACAATTAGTTGCAATTCCCTAAACTGTGGCAGATTAACCCATGAAGGTTGTCTCCCAAATCTCTAATTATAATTAATGAATCTAATTACTGTGATGGCTTGAAAATTTCGCTTTTGTCTCATAATGTACTCTGTTTTCTGTTTTCCATGAAAAGAACATCACCCTAAAATTCAAGAACGCTGAAAATTTCCCCTCCAAGATGGAAATTCAACTGTAATAATGCTGAGTGTATTTATTCAAGACTTAACAAAGTTTATTGAATAAATGATCAGACACCTTCCTACATTCTGGAAGTTTTTGAGAGCTACATAAATTTTATGCCATGCGTGTTGGGAAATATCTTTAGGCTATGACTATGATATTCTTTTTCATGTTTCCAGAAATCGGGCAGTCAATTTTCAATTATGTCTTCTTTAGATTTTATTTGCTTTTAAATCATATTATATGGAAGATATATTTTGACATCTTCCTCCTAAATGAAATTTTATTTAAGTGAAAAAGGAAACAGCATAAAGCAACATTCCTATGTTATAATTACTTGCTAAGTTCTATGTACATTTTTAAAAGCTGGAAGAAGTGGCATCTTAAGAGACAGATTTGGGAAATTTGATTTCTATTGACCAATTCTTAATCAAGAGTAAAATATCACTCAAACAGAAAAGAAGTACATCTTCAGAATGTCTTACTTCACTACCGATCAAGTTAAGAATGACTCTTATGTTTTACCCTGGCAAGTTTTGGTTCCATGTAATTGTGAATAATCAAAGTCACTGAAATAAAACATTTACGAATGATGAGTTTTTCTAAAACGCAGGTTATATTAGCAAACATACATATGCCTAGATTCATGAATCAACAAATAAAAACAACTTTAGTGCCACTTCCTATATTTAATGACTTTTTTTCCTTATTCAGCATCCTCCCGCTCAGAGGAAGGTACAGTCATAAAGTAATTGCCGAAAGCAATGTTGCATTTTTTTTCAAAGTGAAGAAACAGGCCTGGTTGAGAAATGTACCTAAGAGTGTAATACCATCCATTCAGCTTACTCATTTAAATTATTCATATTATTGAGCATAGAAACCTAAGGATTGGAGATAGACGCCAGAAATAGTTAAAGGAAGAGCAAACCTTTTAAAAAAGTGTGAGAGATGGAAATATGGTAACAGCATCGCTGGATCTAGACTCATGGAATTATAGAGCCTTCAGTTTGAAGGAAACCTCCGTTACACATGTAGTTCTCTCACCACTATCAAATTTCTCTCAGATAGCCCTGTTTATACGATTTTGATAATTGGGCATCCACTGCTTCACAAGGGCAGCTGAATTCATTATTTAAAGAGCTCTGGCTATTTTAAACCTGTTATTTCATCGGTCTCCCTAAAACTTCTATTTCTGAATCTGAGCTCTTCCCTCTGAAGTTAAACAGCAATCCACTATATACATCATCCCTTCATGTATACAAAGATAATCACCATGTCTACTGTCTTCACTTCTTCACTTCTACAAAGGAAATGTCCTTCATTCATACAAATGTTCCTCAGAGGGCTTGGCCTTCAGCCCATTCAATCATCTTGATGGCACTTTTGTCATTGTCTTCTGGAAGGAAATACTCCTGTGACTTAACAAGAGGGAGTTCAATAAAAGATGAATGTGCAGATATGTCCACTGATGTGTCTATGTTTACTTTATTTGGTAATTCAGGATTACTAAGGGACAACAGATGTCCATTGGGTGAGGAAGCGTGGAAATGTGATCTTGACCAAATGTCCTCAACGGAATCTGCTCCTATCACTAGGGGACTTGACATGGTGGCTGAAGATAATTTCAGGTGCCCAAGAAGAGAGATTACTCTCACCACGAAGTGCATAATTTTAAGGATATGGAAGATTTGATGATGGAAGCAAATTTGCAGAGCAAGGTTACACTGGTGCCATACACAAAGTTTTGTGCTGCTTTGGACCCCCACCCTTCCCACACATATATGTGCACAAATCCGAAAGGAAAACCTTTCTATTAATGACTTCTATATCAATATTACTTTTCCTGACTAACTTTCTGAAACATTAGTCTCACCATTCTAAAAGAATAGTCTCACCAGTAGAGAAGAAAAAAGCCTGTAACACTAAGACTTTCTTTCCCTCACCTGTGGTGTGGTACCCTACAAGATAGCTAGAAGAAGAGAAGATTCAATGAGCTTCAGAAAAATCCAATATTTCTCTACTGAATATTGAAAAGAGACCGAAGTCAGGTTGCATGGTTTCATTTGTTTGTGTGTGTGTTTGACTTTGGAAGCCACACGTCCATGAGGTGGGGCAAGGGTGATAGGCAGCCACGGCCAATTTGCAGACATTCTTTGGCCAGATACAAGACTCTAGATGGCAGCATGTCACTGAGTAGGTTAAAGGGCTAGTTGTTTTAGAAAGTGACTCATCTTGAGCACCAAAATAGGTAGTGATGGTTGTGGCATTCACAATTATATACATAGAGCTCTGCACTGCTCCCCTAACTAGAACAGCCAGTGACCATGGCTGCAACAAATATTCACAGATGCACTCTCCAGGCCCACAGTGAGCACACTGAACATCTTCAAAGGATGATAGAATCCCAGAAATTTCAATGAGTAGGAAAATGTCAGAGCAAAGAGTTGACTGGAACATTTGGAGAATCTCATTTGGGGTAAAAAAAAAAATTCCATGCTTGGGACCTGAACACCATCTCCCATTTCCCTAGATGTGCACACATGCAAATTGCATGAAAACAACAAAATATCTCCTCTGCATTTTACAGCACAAACTCCCTTGCCCTCATTGGGCAGCTAAAGAGGTGTATTTACTAAAACATAACAAGCAGAAGGAGACAGAATTTTGGCTCAGGGACAGAGGCGAACACATCTATTAGCTCAAAGACTTTGGGAACATTGACAAACATAAAAAAAAAAAAAAAGAAAGAAAGCTTTGATCGGTATAATACTCAACTAGATGATGTTAAATAAATACTAGTAGAAAAAATAATACAAACCCTTTAAAAATCTCCCACTGCCCCAACTCCTTTTTTAGTCCTTTATCTCCCGCTCTGATTATTTTTCAAAATCAATTCATGTTATAAGCTCATTTGGTCAACAAAAATTCCAAGATAGGTTTCATATGAATCATGTTCTGGACAAGTCTTTTCTCTCTTATGTATAGAATTAATAGCATGAACCTAAGCGCAGGTCTTGACTTTGATTTCTATTAAATTTTATCTGGTTAGTTTGGGTCCATTATTTGAACCTATTGAAATAATTTTTCCTCTTGGCTCTCTCATCCATTATATTATCTCTCTCATCATTGTATAAATTAGTTGATAAGTAGTATCTTTTATCCTTGAGGTCCAAATGGGCCAATAACAAATAAAAAATGTTCCTTAAGAAGTGATTCTCTTCAGTCTATTGACTTTTGAGAGCAATCCATTTGCCTATTTCAGGTTTAATGAATGTACAGGTTATGAACTGAAGCTTTGTCTAAAGACTAATATATATAGCTTTTGGAACAAAGCATCATTAACCATGATTTGTAGAATGATCATCAATCAAACTATTCTCCTTATTTACTTACATTTTTATTAATGCACTTAACTTTTATTATTTTTTTCATATACTTCCATTTTTTTATAAGACATTCCTTAAATATTTAATAGTTCAATTCATGGAAAGGAAGGGAGAAGATAACAAAATTCATGATTATTCCATATGATTCAGGAAATGTGCTTGACATGTTATGCTTGACACCCTTCATCCCCACAATCCCATGCATAATGTCTTAATCTCATACTTTTTATAGATGAGGAAACTGAGGTTCTTAAAAAAATTATGTGCATTGGCTAAAAGCACCGAGTTGGTAACTGGTGAATCTATAACACAAAACTAGATTGCTCTGCTTCGAAAGCTTGCCTGGCTTGCTTTCCATGGAGGGTGCAGTCTCCTGAGTTCACAAATTTCCCTTGGTGATTTGTATTAAGCTGTTGCAAAAAGCACTCAGGAAAAAAAAAAAACTATAAATAAAACCAAAACCAAAACAAAACATACACAATCAGCAGAAGTTAAGGATAGTAAGGATAAGACAGGTATAAGAATATCTTGAATACAAGATGAATGAGACTGGCAACAAGAAAGATATAAACACTATGGTTGGAAAAGAAAGAGAAGGAAAGCTACCTTTTATTGAGGAAGCTATATTTGTCCCATGCCCCTTCTTTCATCTGGACTTTCATCCCTGATTGCATGGTTCATTCTAGCTTTTCCCCACCTCCTTTATGTTGTGGACAACCACCCAGCACAGGAAAACAGAGCATGCTTTGGAATCAAGCACACCTGGATCTGATCCTTGGGCATGTCACTTTACCTCTCTAAATCTCAGTTCCTTTTTCAGGAAAATTGTCACATTAGCACCTAAACACAAGATTGTAATAATAAAATAAATTATATCATACATGTCATGTTGGTATTCAGAAAATGGTTTTCCATTGTCTTACTGTTTCTCAAACTATTTTTCTTTGAACACTATTTTATGTGATGTATAATTCCTGGTTTTGGGTGTTATATGTCACTTCTCTCTTAAGAACGATTAATGACTCCCTTTGCTTTCCTTGTCATTCTGTGCCAGGTTGATAAAAATACTTCCGAATCCAGTCTTTCCTACTTAGGGACATTTTATCCCAACTGTGTATGAATCAGAACAAGAGCACTACTAACTTACAAATAGGCCTCACCCTCACCCCAGTCTCAAGACCTCTGACCATTTTTACTCCCTCTTTTCCTCTGCTTATTCTTCACACAAATCTGATTCATCACCTAAGACTCAGCTCTGGTTCCACCATAGCTACAGTGAATTTCTCCCACTTTATTGGTTTATTCTTCCTCCTGTGAACTCTTACAGTGATTAGTGTTCATAGAAAAGAATTTAGCACTTCATTTTCAGCTCATCTCCAAGACTCCAACCTTTTTCTTCCCTTCAGACTCCCACAGGTAGGCATCCCAACTTAATCTTATCCTGATTCTCAGGCCAATGTGATGATGCAACTTACAGGTCTACAAGTATTATGTAGGCTCAAATCATGCTATCCTTCTCCTTTTTTCAGATTGTTTTCTTTTTTAATTTTTATTTTTTTAACGTTTATTTTTGGAGACAGAGAGATAGCGAGTGGGGGAGAGACAGAGAGAGAGGGAGACAGAGAATCCCAAGCAGGCTCTACACAGTCAATGCAGAACTCAAACTGTGAGATCATGACATGAGCCAAAATTGAGAGTCGGATGCTTAACAGACTGAGCCACCCAGGTGCCCCACATGCTATTCTTCATACAAGCTGGTCCAACTTAAGACCACTCAGGTCCAGGCCCTCAGTCCAGCACAGCCTCTTAGGTTTCTACACTGCTCCTTGAGTCTGTTCAATAGCATCACCAAGGTTCCTCCTCAATGTCAGTGTGTTTTCAATTTATCTGTTCTCTAATGTTGGCTCAAGGCACAAAGCTAGATGTCTACCTTGTCCCTCAGATAATCTTAGCATTCAAAACCTACTTGGAAACTATCATCCTCGTGCACTTACTTCCCCCCTCCCCTTGGTTCCTTTGCTGTTTTTGCCAGTTATACTACCCTCAATTAAATACTACTACTACTGTAATAATAATAATAATAATAATAATAATAATAAATAACCTCTGCTGAATGTTTACCTTGTTTTAGACACCGTTCCAAGAATTTTACATGTCTTATTTCCTTTTATCTTCACAGCAATCTGATGAAGCTTATTAAAATAAAAACTGAAGCTGCAAAGGATAAATATCTTTTCCCAGGTCACATGGCTAATAAGTGTGACCCAGCAGAGGGCACAAAACAAGACAAACGGTCTCCACAGTTTACCTTCATAGCATTACTCCAGAATTAAGAGTTGTACCACTTCATACCCATTAAAGGAATCCTTGAAAGGTGATCAATTTTGCCAGATGGACTCAAGACACGATTATAGCCTAGCTTACCCAATCTGAGCTTCATTTTACTCAACGGAAAATTCTTAAAGCCAAATTCTTAAAACTTGGGCCTCATATACCACCTCTGTCATTCAAACTGGTCCCAACTGGATCAGTTCCCAGTATCTGGCAATCCCAGTTGCACAGGTATTGTGGCACAGTCCAGCTCCCATAAAATGGGCAAAGTCTTAACTTGAATGTAATTTTCCTAAAGTCAAATAGTGTGCAATCTAATTGACATGGCATCCTATATCTGCAATAAACCATCCAGAAATAAATGTTATGTACAAGCTTATACACACTCCCTGGGGAGCAAGATCTAAAGTCTTCAGTGATTTTAAGAAAGCTGGAAAAGAAAATCTGAAACAAAAGAAACATAGGAAGCATAAGGCAAAAAAGAAAATAGAACATACAATAAAGAGATTCAATGCATGACCTCTCCAGTCATGGGTTTAAGTAAGGACATACGTGTCACCTCTTTTGGCTGTACAATTCTGGGCAACTGAACCTCAGTATTCTTCGCTATAAATTAGGGATGATAATTTAGACCTACTGGAATGTCTTATGAGAAGGATAAAAAAGTGATAGTACATATAAAAACACCCATTACCCTTAAATTGCTATATAAATCCTGTAGCTTTGCTCAATTTTATTTACACTTCAAACAACCCTATGGAAAGTATCACCTCAAATTCCGCAAACAAATAATTCTAACCACACAACCTCTATCTACACATACAAAGTTAATGAATCAGTACGTAAAGGTGCTTTTTTTTCTAAGTACTTTAAAGTTTGTGACTGAGAAATACATTTGGTGAATTATTCTCTTTCTTTCGCATGTATAGAGTCAACCGTGTCCTTAACTCTCCCAACTCAGACCTCACCATCTGGTTCCCTGCAGTTCTTAAACAATGTCACTGGTCAGTGGCATCTCTATCCCCAGGCTAAAGCTGACAAAAGTCTTTCATCAAGTTCCCTCATTTCAGTGCACAGAATTTCAATGTATTATTTGTATTAAAACACACATTCAAAAGCTCAAACAAAAACAGCATGTCTACGCCTTTATTTTAAAACATCCACATTAACTTCTTGCTCTTTGGCTTTCCTGTTGGTTGGTAGAATGACACTGAACACCTGAAAACACTACTGCTCTGATTACCAGAATAACGTGCTGTTCTCTCTTCTATTTGGTACAGGGTTATGATTCCATCTTGAGTCTGGAATAGCTCTGAGATGGGTTATATAAGCATGAAAACACCTTGTCATCATTTGCTTCAAAACTTTATTTGAAAATGTTTTAAATCCTAGAAAATCAGGGAAGTGTCAGCAAAACCTAAATTTGGTATGGCATTTGAGAATCACAAGATTAGAGTCCTCTGTTGAAAAGATGACTGAAAACACGGTTGTTCAGAGATGTATGTGCTATGAATGTGGTAAGAGGCTGCAGCAAAAGAGCTTGGCTTTGATGATGAAGCAGCAGAAACGTGAAATGCCAAAATAGCTCTGTGCTTTCACAGAATTGGTTAGAATTACAGGAGATCATAAGCAAGGAATCATAATCTTGTTTGGCATTTGAGAGTATTAGGTAAAATAACAGCTCTGGTTTTATTTTGTGGACTATTCTATAAGAAGAAGGAAGTGATTGGATTAAAAACAAATTATTTTTTTTAACTCATAGCACTTTTATTTGGGACTGTCGCTTAAGAAATATTGCTTTTAATTGTCACTTAGAATGACAGATATTAATGAATTGGGGACTGTTTTGCAACCCTATCCTTGGAATAGAAAATGGACCTAATTTTAAAGAATTTCAGATCTACTCTCTTTGTGAACTAAGCTAAGAAGCTTAAGGACTGGTAAGTTTTTCTTGGTACAGATCATTTTTCATATCGTTAAAGCATTCTGCAAAAGAGATATAAAAGCACATAAAATTTTGATAGGAGAATTTTCCTTATCGGTGATGTTGATCTTAAAAAACAAAAAAGCTGTTATTTTACCAGCAAATAGAGTTTATTCAGAAATAGCAGAGGAATAGCACTTTGGGACAAGCAAATATGGGAAACCATAGGCAAGATAGAGGAGAGTGGCTTCTTTTATAAGGGAAAGGAAGGAATTGGGTAGGGCTGTTTTGCTGAGTTTTCATTGGCTGGGCTGTTGTTGGGCAAGGAGAAATTCTTCTTTCCTCGTGTTGGGTATGTAAAGTAAGCGTCTTTCTATTGGGAAATGTAAAGTGTGCTTAGTATGATGAGTGGTAGCTCATGAAAGCTCCCTCTAATGGGCTGCTCAACTCCATTTTAAATGAGGTTTCTAAAGCACTCACAGGAGACTCGTGAGCATTACATGATACAGTGGAGAGATGTGAGGTCATTATGTCTTACCAATGGGGGTAGGTCTCCACCTAATATAATAATTGGGAAGCAATTTCATTAACAGATGCCATTTTGAAGCCTATCTGGTCCTGGTTTGGCTACATAGAGATAAATATTAATCAGAATCCACTATTTAAATCTTTCTGTTAAAATAAGCAGAAGCAGAAATCAGATATGAGGAAGTTCTGCAGAGATAGCGAGGGATGAGCTTTTTTAAACAGAAAACAAATTCACCATCTGTTGACGAAGCCAGTCTGTTACAATGTACTGACCCATCTTCAATCTCCCTGGAAGCTGGGGGGGACCACAGTAACCCAAGAAAGACTGAGGAGATGGAGAATTACACTACTAAAAACTTTAGTAATGAGGGGTGTTTGGGTGGCTCAGTCAGTTGAGTGTCTGACACTTGACTTTGGCTCAGGTCATGATCCCAGGGTCATGAGATCTAGCCCCACATAGGGTTGCAGCATGCAGCCTTATTAGGATTCTCTTTCTCTCTCTCTCCATCTGCCCCTCTACCCTGCTCATGTTCTCTCTCTCTTTCTCTCTCTCCTCCTCTCTCTCAAATGAAAAATAAAAATAAGTTTAAAAAAAATAAGTTAAACAAAGCTTAGTAATGAGGAATGACTAAGAATTATGAAAATGGATGACACCATCCTATCACAACGTCCCAAAACCCATGACACCACAAAGGACTATATAATAAAGCCTTCGTAACAGCAGTCATGCACTTCAGATTCAACATTCTTCTTAACCTACATAACAAACACCGAAACTTTCAGCCTTACCTGAAATGATGCAAGAGAAAATAAGATAAGAGAAAACAAACATTCAAGAACTGTGTATGAGGACTTTCATATCCTTTATCTATAATAAAAGTGAAGTGGGACCCCTACTTCCATTATAGAAATAAACCAGAATGTAATTTCAAGGAAAATCCATTTAATTATGAGAATTAAAAATGGAAGAATACCATTACCATCCTAAACCAGTGAGTGGAATTTCCTCTCCAGGATTTTTCCTTCCAAAAAGATACAGCTAGGAAATATGAGAAGGCTATTTTGACTTCTTGAAACAAAACTTAAAAAGCAAGAGACACACAGACATGTAGTCTTTTTTAATGAGCTGAAATTGTTGGCTTTGCAGTGACACCACCTGGATTCAAATCCTAGCGTGTTTGCTATGTGACAATGGGCATGTTACCTAACCTCTCGGTGCCAGATTTCTTCGCTCATTAAAAGTAATAAGAGGAATTAACTCAAAGATTGGCTGTGAGAATTAAGGGAAACGCTATTTAAAAGTGATTACAATGCCTCCCAGCATATTCCTAGTACTTCATTTATTCATTCATTAGTTCATTTTGCACATGTTTAATGAACGCTTACTCTGTGCAAGTAGGATCTTAGTGCTTGGGTGACAGCAGTGAAGACAACAATGCTTCTGTCCTTATGAACTTTATATTCTAGTGGATTTCTTCTATTATATGAATCAGTTATTATCCAAGAACTTATTAAAAACATTTCATTTCAACAGGTACAGATGCACTAATGCATTAGAGACATAAGACATAGTCCAGCACTCATTTTACAGTAAGTGAAGCCTAAGGAGAAGTGAGAAAAGACTTTAAAATAACCAAAAACATCTGCACTCATGCCCTAAAAGCAATGTTTCTTAAAAAAAAATAAATTTGGGATGTAAAGCTCTTTTTGAGAGTTTATTAAAAACCACAGATCTGTTTCTAATAAAGTTAAAATACCTACCGAAAGAGCCTACAATTCCACTCCTAGGTAGTTACATGTCTCCCCCTAAAAATTAAAAGGTATGTCCACAAAAATACATGTAAAAGAATGGTCATAGCACCTTTATTTATGATAGTGAAAAGCAAGTCAAAGGTCCATCAATAGAAAAAAACAAAAACAGTTGAAATCTGGTATAGTCATATGGGAGAATACTGCTCAACAGTGAAGAGGAACTAAGTACTGATAGATGTAATAACATAATGAAATTAGCAAACATTAGAATTAGACAAAAATGAATATCTATCGTATGGTTCCATTAAGATGTCTTCCAAAAATAACCAAAACTAATTTCTAGTGGTAGTTGCTCTGTGGTGCATAGGAAATTGATTGGAAAAGGTGACCAGGGAACTCTGGATGACGGAAATCTTTTATATATTATTTTAAGTAGTAACTACACAGGTGTATATAATTGTCATAGCTCATAGAAATCATCTTTTAGGATGGGTGCATTCCAATTACATATTAACACATTAAAAAAATAAGTCATTAAAAACTGTAGATACTCATATATTTTACATAAAATTTCAGATGGTAAATAGAGCCCAGAGTGAAATTTTCTGACGTAGGTACTAGTGATAGTTGGTTAAATTAAAAAAAAAAAAAAATGTTTAGATAGATAATTCAAGAAGGATCTTGTAGAGAAAAAGCTTGATCTAATTCACTGATATTTCCTATATACCAAATTCTATTTTGACATACTTTCCCCACAGACAGTCAAAATACAAGGTTGTACTTGATCAGGACATAATCACCATTAATTTTTTAAAGGCACAATTTTTGAGTCATTTTGCTATTTATTTTGACAGGTACATAAGGTGAAACAGAAGGTGTTTCTGTAAGTGTACTATGAGACAATCAATTCATATCTCCCCTTAAATGCCATATTGTTCTTTGAGCAATATTTTTATATATTCTAAAGAAATATGTGCTTGGACCCTTTAAAAAGAAGCAATTTTCTGTCAGGGATCTGTGGCCCTGGCCAAGCTATACATCTGCAAAAAAATGCCTATAGAGACTAATAAGGAACCCGATTGTATGCTAATTTCAAATTAGCTTTTATACTAGCTTCAGGCTTCAAAGGGGGCTAAGAGAAAAGAAATACTGATATGGAAGAAAATTACTCTTGATTAGAAAAAGACCATCGTAAGAGAAAAAGACCATCCCATTTCTCTCTCACTTCTGATTGGAGCAAAAGGCATGGAGAGAGGAAAACAGAGAATTTTGACAAAATGGAGACAGAAGAAGAAAGCTAAATATAAAAGTGGCAGACCAGCCCAAAGGAGGAAAAAAAAAATCATTCGGACCAAGTTTGTACTTATTTCTAGGAGTGAAAAAAATAGGATTAGGCTGAGGAATGATTAAAGTTTAATAAGAAAGTATCTGAGTATACTGGCATATTTACTTAAATATTTTCTGAGTTTTATTTGAACAATGATTTATTAGTTAATAGTGTTGCTTGTTGATTTACAAGAGTTTAGTTTTTACAGAATAGAATAATGTCACAGGATAAGTGGTTCTATCTTATATATGCCTTTGAGCAGTTTAGACATTTAATTACCTGCCCCAAGTCTACTGGCTTTTCTCCCCCTGAGGAAACTAGCCTTTACTGTAGGCATAGAACCTAAGAGGCCATAATCTGTACCCATATGTCTTATTCCTCTAACCCTAGCCTATAAAAAATGACTATTTATACATCTTACATAAACCATGAGCACAGACCAATAGCTTCTAAAGTTTTGACCAAAACCCTCAGCGGAAGATGCATTTTACATCATGACTCAGAATACATGTCTACGTCACTGAAACAAAAGTCCACGAAATAAATTTAACTCTTACCGAATGCAATTTGCTTTGATTTTTTCCATTCTCTTTTTAATGCTAATTGTTATCCACTGGATGGATTTCACTATAGCAGTTTAAAAAGCACAAATTACAAATGCTTATTCCACTCCTCTTTGCCTAAATTACCTTTATGATTCGTAAAATGGCACTAAATTTCCTCTGGCAATATGCTAGATTCCAAGAGCCTTAAGACTTACTGAGACATGACCTTTGGATCTTCAAAAGAGATCTCTAAAGAACTCGCCTAAAGCAGATGTGAAACTAGTAAGCTACCTTTTCCCCTTGCCCTTACTTCTGCTAACTCTGATGCTCACACTGTCCCCCTCTGAAATATGATCCACCTCCATTCCTGAGGTCCCAGGGCAGGACCCGGCATCCTGCTTTTGCTCCACTAGGCAAGGCCATGTTGGCCTGCTCAGAAACGGAGATTTACTGATTTAATACAGCCATCTATTTTAATCAAATTGTGGTAGCTTTTAGCCACTCGACAAAGTATTTATTGTTCTTTTCATTAACTGCATGTTGTGCTCTAATCCCCATGTACCTTCTTGAGTATAAATGGTGAGGATGGGGGCGCCTGGGTGGCTCAGTCGGTTAAGCGTCCGACTTCAGCTCAGGCCACGATCTCGCCGTCCGCGAGTTTGAGCCCCGCGTGGGGCTCTGGGCTGACGGCTCAGAGCCTGGAGCCTGCTTCCGATTCTGTGTCTCCCTCTCTCTCGGCCCCTCCCCCATTCACGCTGTGTCTCTGTCTCAAAAATAAATAAACGTTAAAAAAAAAAAAAAAATGGTGAGGATGGCGACCAAAGAGGAGGAAGGCTTTTCCCTCTAGGAAGCTCTACCTAGTGAAATGGAGCCACAGCACAGTGCCTGAACCAAGCCTACATCTCTATAAGGATGTCTAAGAGAAGAAAGGGCGGTCTCCCAGCATGTTCACTCACAGCAGAACGGAAAGGATTTAGGACACTGGGAAAAGCAGAAGCAGGGTAGGCAGACAGCACACGATGCTGATCGTTGGTGAAGCGGGAGGGGCCGGGGCATCCTTTACGTGCACAAGTGGTGGTCCAGTGATTCCTGGTCTCCGTGTGCTGTAGAGCCACCTGAGAAGTCTGCTTAAGACACAACGAGTTGGCCAGTGTGCTGTACAACCCTAGCCCTGACAGCGAGCAGCAGGACAGATAGGGAAAAGCAGATACACAGAGTCCTAAAGGAGCAGGAAGCAAGGAAAGGTAGAGAAGGAGCGTATAAGCCAAACGCTGGTAATTTTTTCCCAAGACGGGTGTTTCCCCAGGATCACACGGCTGATGAATCATAACACGAACCCAACCTAACATGGTGACGCCAGAAGACTCTTACTTACGTATGTATATAAGGAAAACGGGGGGGGAGTTTACCCCAAACTGCACAACTTGATCCTTGGGCAGATCATGATCATCATTAGAATCATGTATTGTTCTAATTTATGCACCCATGTCGCAGTCCTTACCCTGTAAGTGGGGGAATAATAGAAGTTCACTGATGCTGGAGCTGGGTTACTCTATCATGCATATGATGCTATCCAGCACGCTGGATCTACTGTCCTAATAGGTGATGTATCTATTAGGATAATAGGATACATAATAGTATCCTAAATTAGCACAAAACAGCCTGAATAAAACAGTTCTACAGTGCGGCTACTTCACAAGACAAATGGCCTCAAAGCCCTGACCTTAGAACTGACAACCATTCATAACATCTCTACGAAAAAATATGTCCCAGGCTCCACGCAGCATTCTTCCGGGCAAACTTTTAAAACACATTCTGCTTAGGAACTGTCCCTACTGATCCGCGATGCGTTTGTTTTGCACATGAAGTTTGTTCGGACTGTTTTACAAAGACATTTCCTGCTCGCTCTTGGAAGATGACTTCAAGTAATAAATTGTCACCAAACATGGACATGAAACTTAAAAAAAAAAAAAAACAGTCGGGAGGAGGAAAAAATGAACAAGCTGAAAACAAGTCCATTTTGGGAAGGTTCTGCATGTCCCGGTGAAGGGAGCTTTTCACTTTAAAGGACAAGCTGCTCATCTGATATGTGTTTCTTCGTTCGTGGCCCTTAATATAGAATTCTACAATGTGAAAATAGGAAGCCAGATTTATCTGGCTTTTGCTCTAATGGTACTAAACTGCCTGGAAATTGCAGTGCATGCTGTCTCAAGTTCCAAACATTAAAAGAAAAGCTCTACTACCAACCCCCTTTCTAAAGTTTTATACGAGGCTCCAGACTTTGTGGATGTTCAAGAGCAAATCAGGGCAAATACAGGAAATGCATAGATAGTTTAGTGGCTTCAGGCTTCCCAATTATATTAAAACGTTGAAAAGATGCTTTGGCAGATTCATTGCCTCTGCTGTTACAAGTCATAAATTCCAACGTGTTGGTGTCAGACTGTGTCGATTGCACTCATTTATTAATATTTGGGATCCTATAAATGAGCTTACTGAACGTTAAGTATTACCCATTTACTCCTTTACGGAGGTCTAATATAACTGCTCCAGCCATAGCTTTCAGTCATCTCTGTAAAACCATACATGCATCGCCCCAGGGGAGACTTACATAAGCCCCCTCGGAGGAGAGGGGGGGAGGAGGAAGTAGCAAATTGCAGGATCTGTTGATCTTGGATATCGGTCTCCACAGGAGCTTCCAAATGTGTCTTTGTTTATGTTCTGAGCTCTGGGTTGTTGTGGGGTACAGACCTAAAGAGGAAAGAATTTGTTGCCTCAATAAAAAAAAAAAGTGTGTAATTAAGAGTGGAAGAAAGGTAAGGTGAAAGGAAGTTGAAAGCCTATCTCGGTGTATGCCAAAACATTCACACATTTATGAATTTAAACATTATCTTTCTTTCTTTTTTTTTTTTTTTTTTTTTTAATGTCCGGTCTTCAGTCTTGTATAGTGGTTAACGAATCTCCAGTTCTCCACACAAAGTTAAAAAAAAAAAAAAAAAAAAAAAAAAAAAAAAAAAAAAAAAGGTATGCCAAAGATGCATATAATTCAGACCCAAAAACTACCCTGCATGAACCATCCATATAATTAATGCAGTGTTTCTTGGCTGGTGTTACTGAGGTCTTAATTCGGCACTTTGTGGAACTTACTGTGTAATAGAGAGATCACTGGCTCGGCTTCCTAGCCATGCACTGTGTGTAAATTAGTTGACCTCTCTGACCCTCGGTGTGGTTTTATTAAAATGTGAATTATAAGGAAATATTAAAGTGATGATTAAATAAATGGAAAAAAAATTAAGCAACCAGCACACCTCTAAAATGCAGGTTCCTCCCCCACCTCTCCCTCCTCTTCCCTCTTTAAGAGCTATATACACATTTTTAATAAGAAATGTTATAAGTGATCAGAGCAATTATCCAGAAAGCATAACGTTTCATTGCAGATACTGTTAGCGCACTCCACATGTTATGGGGCACGAGTAAATGGAACACCACTTTGGCCGCTGAATCCTCCGGGCAGAGGGTGAGGGGAGCAGGAAGGAGGGTAACAATGGGTTTACCAATGTTCCCCGGGCAGTCTAGCCACTCCATTCGTGAAGCTCCATGGTGTTTCTTCCTGGACTCCAACCAGGCAGAAAGTGATTCTCTCAGTCCAAACAAGTTTAATGGCCCTACTCTCCTCATACTGCCTCACAGTAGGACACAGAAGACTCCTGAGGAAGGAACCAGCATTTCCCTGGATAATACAGAAAGCAAGAGAGTCACATGTCACATAGCATATTGGAAGGTAGCAAAGCCTCCTCAGCAGCATTGCATTAAAAGGATTCAACTTCTATTCAGCCTTGAGTATTTGCCTAAGTAAACACCAAGAAAGTGACATGAACAGTAATAAGCTCCAGTATCTGTTCAATTCCAGTTCAGAATCATGAAATAGAGAATTACACAAAAGCACACATGCATTCCCTCCTGTCCCCCATGCACCCACGCGTGCACACATATTGGACAATAAAGGAACAGAAATTTGGACTATTTCAGAACACAGACAAGTGTTCTGTGTCTTCACCATAAGCTTAGTGGAGATAGATAGATGAGGTATATCAGAACTTCATTATAGAACATTCTAAATCTGTGACACATATTTATGCTTTTCAAGTGTGTAACATGCACGTAATTCTCCTTCATTTCTTCCCCCAGTATTTTTTTTCTCTGAGCTAAAGGAGGGCATGAGCTTTGTCTTTTTTTCCATAGTTTTTTTTAAGAACATTTTCTCAATCGGCTCTGTTTCTATATGTCTTTGCTTCAGTTGACTGAAGCAAGCACACTTTGAAGGTTAATATGGTAGCCTATTGAGACGTATCACTATGAAAGGTAAAGATATTGGCTATGTTTGTACAGGTATCTACACCAGGGTGAAAGTGAGTAAATCTCTGTCTTCCCTTAGTATAGATTGGTAATTTTTGAATTTATCTAAACTGATCTTACATTAACTTAGGTTTTCAACCTATTCTCCTCCCAGGCAATGAGTTCCATACTATTGTTCTCCTTTCTCCAAAATAATACAGTTAATTTTTGTTAGAATTCACCATAAACAATTCACCAAAATTTAATTCACCTCCTTCTACAAAATACAATAACATCAAAATGTTATCTTCATTGATATGACGACTTTCTTTTACTTTTTCCAAAGTTGAAACTTTACTCCTTCCCTTTTGTTGTGACCTTCCAAAGAACCATAGTGGCCCAGTCACCATGATTTCTTCTTACAAAAACCACATTTTTCCCCATTAGGTCATGTATGTTTGACCACTAATTGATGACTCCATCATAACTTCCAGTGGGTGGTGTAGGGACTTGAGGAAGAACTACCAGTTTCCTCATAGAAAGGAATTTCATTAACAATCCCCCCAAATTTCCTTCCATCTGTAACAAAAGTGCCACAATTTAGCCCCTAACACTCAAACCACTTTTGATTATTAAAATAATGCCCTAATACATATGTCAAAACCCACATAATGTACAACACCAACAGTGAACCCTAACGTAAGCTATAGACTTTGGGGGATAATGATGTGACAGTGCAGGTTCATCAGTCATAACAAATACAACATTCCAGTGAATGACGTAGATTGGGGGAGGCTAGGCATATATGGGACAAAGGGCATATAGGAAATCTCCGTACTTTCTCAATTTTCCTGTGAACCTCAAACTGCTCTAAAAAGTTACTCTATTGGAGCACCTGCGTGGTTAAGTTGGTTAAGCATCCAACTCTTGATCTCAGCTCAGGTCATGATCTCATGGGTTCGTGGGATAGAGCCCCACCTCAGGCTCTGCACTGACATCCAAAACCTGCTTAGGATTCTCTGTCTCCCTCTCTCACTGACCTGCCCCTGCTCATGCTCTCTCTGTCCCTAAATAAATAAATAGATAGATAGATAGATAAACAAATCTATTAAAAATAAAAACTTACATAGAACATGAACAGCAGACACTGTTTGGAGCACTTTATATATTTTATGAAACTGAATTTATATAATCTTCATAACTGCTTTCTGAGAGAGACATTAATACTCATCTCCCCTTTTTGATGAGGAGGAGACCGCAGCAGAGAAAGATTAACAGAACCCAAATGGCACAACTGCAAAGTGTCCGAGCCCACAGCTGGTGTAGCCTATGTACCCATCGTTACACTGTTGGATTACTTCTCAGTCATGCATGATCAAGTCCCCCCTCACACATTTCACCTCTCCACCCCAATCACACTCCCTTAAACTCTTAGCTGCAGTTGCCTTCATAGAAGAACTGTATACTTTAGATAAATATATTCTTAACAATTCTGCGTGTGTCAATCTCAAAGATATGCTTCATAACGAAAAGGGGAAGTGAAACAGTCTGTAATGGTTTTCTCAGTCAAGATGAATATAAGGAGTCATTCCAGTTTTTCATTTGCATCAGAATCAGCAGATTGCCTCACTAGGTCTTTGGCTAACTGCCCAAATCTGAAGTATTACGCAAATTTGTATTTACTGAGTTAGCACCTTATTGCCTTGGTTGTCCCATGGTTGTTTTGGGAGGTTTTTATTTTCTTCTTTTACATTTTCTGTTTTAAGAGTTGTGTCCTTCTAAAAACAAACAAACAAGCAAAGGGTCAAAAATAAAAATAAAAACAGAAAAGAATCAATATTTTTTTAAAGTTTTGTCAAGATAGAGACAACTAAATTGTTTTGATAGTCAGGGTGCCATAGATGAGAGAACTTTCAAAAGAATCACTATTTGTTCCCAGAGTTCAAGTTTCTTTTTGAGTAGTTTCATGAAAATTATTTTTTAAATATATATATATATATATATATATATATATATATACATACATACACATACATACATGCAGGGTTATGTTCTGAATGTCATACACACATGCAAAAGTCACTTTACAAGGAGAGTTGCTTGGATGCAAGAAGAATCTCACAGAATACAAATGAACTTGGAGGAATTAGTAATACTTTGAAAACAATAGGGAAATGACAGTAAGAGTTAAAGACGTAATAGAAATCTGTCTTTGACGGAAATAGTTTCTAAGAGAAATGTAAGCATCTGCTGGCAGCTTTTAAAATTATTAATGATTACTGAAATTGAGAAATGCCAACAGTATGGAGTGAATAAAAGCTACTTCCCTAACGAGGTTTCATAAGATGAGCAATTGTTTTGTACATGCTCTAGATTTTACTTTTATATTTAAGGATTAAAAAATAAAACAGTGCAAAGAGTGTTTAAATATAAAAAAGAAGACTTGTGGCAAATTCAGATTATGATATAATTGACCATTAAAATAGGAATGCCTTCTTTAACCAGAAAAATGAATAACTTGTGTTCTCTGTGGCATGTTTTTGCAAAGAAAAAGTGGAAAGAATGTTTACTTGAAATGATGTTGATCTTTAGTGTTGAAGTTTACAGAAGAGAAAAATATAGAAATAATGTGTGCATGGACAGCCCCAGGATGCATACAGTGGGTGCATTGTGTTCTCTCGGGTTACATAACTGCTTTGAAAGTTTTCTTTTCTGTGTCATCAAGGAAGAATTTTGGGCCCTGCCAGGACACTCTACCATTTGGCCCTGTAGACTCCAAGCATGCCTGGAGACATGTGCCAATTGGTTGTTGGTTTTTGAAGAGCGTTCTGATTTCCGTGGAGTTACCCCACTGGACTCGGAAGAGTCTGACCCACATGTCACATTCCAGCTGTTGGCTTGTTTGTTTTTAATCTCAATCTAGTTTAATTGGAATAAGGTGAGTCACCTTGCAGGTATGTCGGCTGACACGTGTCGTAGAAACTGATTAAAGGGGTTGGACTTGAAATTGAACAGATAAGACTGTAATTTAATGCGCCTCCTAGGAACTGCATTTTGTTTTTGTCCTTGTTTTCTCTACTTACCTTGTAAACAGATTCCTTAAACTTTACACTGTGAATTTGGGGATGCCTGGGTGACTCAGTCAGTTAACCATCTGACTTTGGCTCAGGTCATGATCTCACAGTTCTTGAGTTCGAGCCTCACACTGGGCTCTGTGCTGACAGCTCAGAGCTGAAGCCTGCTTCGGATTTTGTTTGTCCCTTTCCCTCTGCCCCTCCCCTGCTTATGCTCTCTCTCTTTCAAAAATAAATAAACATTAAAAGAAATTTTAAAAAAGTAACAGTATACTACGAATCTTAATCTTTGGCACACATAGAGCTTTTCTTCTGTGAAACAGGGTTACTTGGGATGTAGTCAGTATCTGAATTCCCATCTTTATCATCAGAACACTTATAATGTGTCAGGTAGTATTCAACGTGCTTTCATAGATTACCTCACTTAATCATGGAAGCACCCATATGAATTCGTTTCTATGGTTTTATCCTTCTTTATGAAGAGGAAACAAACACAAAAAGGCTAAGTGACTTTCCCAAGAACATCCAGTTAAGATGGGGAAGAGACAAGGTATAGATGTCAACGCAATCACAGAACACAACCAACTTGTCTTGCAATGTGAAAATTATTCACTGAATCAACATAAAGGAAATAAACTATTATCCTAGCTGATTTGGTAATTACTCATGTCCAAAATAGTTATCAAGCCGTTTGGGTTGAAATAATTTAATGAAATTAAAAAAAATTTTTTTAGGATTATTTATTTTGAAAGAACAAGAGAAGGGAGAGGTAGAGAAAGAGAAAGAGGGAGAGAATTCTGAGCTGGCTCCCCACTGTCAGTGAAGAGTATGACATAGGGCTCAAGGCTTCAAATCATGAGATCATGACCTGTGCTGAAACCAAGAGTCAGACGCTTAACCGACTGAGCCACCCAGGTGCCTCAAAATAATTTAATGAGCTTTTAATGGTAGAACCCCTCCCCTCAAGATAACAATAAATTCCTAAAACCTGGATGAACAAATAAAAATAGGAGAAAAAATTAGGTATTTTAGTCATTTGTGATTATGGTCTCAATTTCAAATTTCAGAAAGCCATAACTAATAATAAGTTGTACAACATTCACAGTTCTTAAAGCAGACCAGGATGGCTAGACAAAAGTTGATTAAAAATAACAACAGAACACATCAATTCTCACTCAAAGTAAATATGCTTTCTTAAGATATCTCTATATATTTTAAATTATATCTGATTAGAGAGATGTTACTCAATATATTTTAAAGAGGCTGGTCATAACCAAAATACTTCTGAGGTCATCATATTAAATTTCAATATTTTTTTTTATATGCACAGACTTCTAGGATATCTTTTCCATTTAATTTAGATCATCTAGTACCCAGACCATGCTATGATACAGAAGTGATCTGAGCATAAGAGAAAAGATCCTTCCTTCCTCAGAGTTCCTCCTGGAGGGCCTAGGAAATAATCCCCAGGTGGGGAAACCCAAGGACTGACAGCAATGTGGTGCTTGAAGGTCAAAAATAAATCTCCTTAAGGGAGAACTGGAAAAAATCAGAGAGGGAGAAGGGAAAGGGCCAGGGAGAGGAAAAAGGAGGAACTGAGGTTTGAGGCAGCAAAGGAGTATGGGAAGAAAGCAGAGGAGCAGGAGGGAAAAAGGAGTAATGGAGGAAAATGGAGGCCAAAGGAAGAGAAAGGAGAGGAGGACAGAGAGGTAAGCACAGTTTCATTTTCTTTCCCCATCAATGAGCTAGCTTAAAACCCAAAATCAGACACTGTGAAACTAAAAATTTCAGGAGATAGGGAAATACTTGTAAATCATTTAAAAATAATAACAGCTTCCTGCCATGATAGTAGAGGCTATAGATCCCAACTCCCCTAACCGATTTCAAATGTCTCTTTCGAGAAGGTGAGTAAACATATCTATCTTCCCCATGAAAAAAATTCCCATTCCTAATGGAACTGAATGGGGTTGAAGGCATTTATTATATATTCCACTTTCTTTGTATCTTCTCCAGCCCAAACTAGTCATAAGCAAGCTTAGAGATTGTTAGACTCTGCCTCGTCACACATATAACCAACTTTTACAAAATGTGAGTGAAAGCTAGTATGTTGTTAGTGGCCTCTTGTGCACATAAACGATTCACCACAAAAAGGCAAGCAAAAATAGCTTCTCATGAGTTTACAGAACACTGGAATCTTATTTCTGAAATAGTAATAGCACATCTGAAATAGTGATAACATTTGGATGTTCTATAAATGCCAAATAAAGCCATGGTGGTGACTACGTACGTGTGATCTGCATATGTGTGTACATGTACGTATCCCACTTAAAAAGGAAGATCAGAAAAGCTAAAAATATCCTGATGACAGCTGAGGAGCTGGTTGTTGCCTTCCCCTGTAACAATGGAAATGCCAAGAGGAGAGGAATTACTCAGCTTTGGAGGGGTGATGTGGCTTAATAAAATCAGTTTAGAAGAGGAAACTTAAGCCTATCTGGGGATCTCCCTCCCAATGAAAACTATTAGATAATGGAACCACCTCTCAAGAAAAATGCTAGAAATCCATTTAAAACTCAGCTGGCCACTACAAGGCATTGTGTTGTCCCAGACTTCATGCCCTTTGATGTCCAAACACTTTTATTTGATAAAATGTGTTCAAATCCCTCTACGAGGACTATGTATAAAGAGAGATCATATATTCATATACATATATTGTGTAAATATAAGAATGCACACATCATTTATAGATGCACATATGTACATATAGTCTGTGCATATATATTGTTATATATGTGAATATATAGATACATGTATATACATGTATATACAATATATACATCTGTGTATGGGTGTGTAAATACAGATATACACACACACACACACACACACACACAGGCTTACATACATACACATATATTGTCTCTCTCTAGTCCGTGTGTGTGTTTGTATACCTCACACACACAGATTACATGCAGACTATGTTTTTGTATGTATATAACACATATATATGTGTGTGTGTGTGTGTGTGACTATATATATATGTGTGTGTATATATATATATGTGTGTGTGTGTGTACATATATATACATGTGTGTGTGTATATATATATATATATGAGAATATATATATTCTCTCAAAGAGAGAACTTTGAGATTCAAGGCTCTTTTGTGTATATCTGTTTTTAAACTTGCAGCTCCCAAATGAAAACACTAAAAGCTGTGATCGATGAATATTTAAGAAATATGCTAAGATGCATATTTTCCTTATTACTCTGATTATAATTTTCCTCATTACTCTAATTATACCCTGAAAGTCAGAATTGACCAGGTTTGCATTTCGTTTCAGTTAGTGCTTGCAGCTTCTGAGAACAAGCCCAAAGATTAATCTAAAATTCCAATAAAAGCAACAGAAAAAAGTACAGATGACAAATTGAAAATGCTCAGACTCAGAGTGAGAACTTCAGGTTCAATGACCTAACTTTTCCTTGAGAAGGGAACAATTGCTTTGAGCAAACCTCTGCCCCCACCGAATGACGCAGCTACTTCCTCCTAAACATAGATCACATTATCAGCGTTGCCAAATATATCAACAACCGCCTGGCCGTTGAATACCATGTTTATCGAATGGACCATAACAGACAGCAAGAACAAGCACGGTTGGAGGCGGTGATCTCTACAAGTATTTTCCAAACCAGCAAAATTCTTTATTTTTCATTTTTCTTTGCTCAATTAAGGGAAAGAGGGTTATAAAGCAAAACAGATACAAGAGAAGCACAGTTTAGATACCTCCTCTGAAACCCTTTCTCTGGGCCAACATGTAAAGTAATTATGGAGAGTTAGATTTTCACGTCTTCGCATAGCAACATGGACAGGGGGGACAGAGGGCCATGGAGTGGAGTTTATATTGGCCAGCCAACCAAATCCACTTTGAACTGCATAGAGAAAATTCCTAAGGACCCAGAGATAAATTCTCAACTTTTCCCCTCTACATAATGAAAGAATTCAAAGCTGAGTGTTTGGATGGGGTCAAGAGGGGTTTTATGTAACTATTTGTGAGACAAAAATGAATACAAGTTTACAAATTGTTTCACATTGTTTAATTTTAAAAATAAGACAAATTGGTTGCAAAGTATTCAGGAAACAGGTAATTCAAAAGGAGAAAATCACATGTAATCCTACAATGCAGAGCAAGCAAACACTTTAAAGATTTTGATTCATGTTTTTCCAATCTATATCCCGAAAACAGATATTTCAAAAACAAAAAGAGAATCATTTTGCACATGTAACTTTGTGCCCTGCTTTTCTCATGACACTATATTGTGACCATATATTTCAGGTAGTATTTATGTAAAACACCTTTCAACTGCTATTTGACACTCATACAGCATTGTCCCTCATTCACAGACTTAATTCTCTATTGCTGTTATCAGTGGTTTGCTGTCATTAACCGTCTGTGTTGTGAATCCTTACATTTTCCGCTTACGTACATCCATAAATATTTCTCTAGAATAATTTATTTGAAATCTGTCAAAAGGTAAAATCTCCAAGACTTTGTCATATAAACAGTTAAAATATACTTTAGAAAGTTTGCAATAACGTTTTCCTTTCTACCAGCGGGTTTGTTTATTGTGGTTTTCGGCAGAGTACTTCTTTGTGTGTTTGTTTGGTTGGTTTCTTACTTACTCGAACCCATCAATATTCTTTTAGGGTTGCTTTCATGAGTTCATGTTTAGAAAAGCTTTTCCTATCCAAGAATACTAAAGTACTGTATACAGAAATAAATCACCAGAGTAAGTTGGAATTTTTAAGGTGAACTTTCATTTTCTTCAAGTCTCTATACCTTTTTAAACATTGAACTGATACTAGAATTTATGTTGATTGTATGAGATAAAAGTCGACCAATATTCTGAATACATTTATTTAATAAGCCATCCTGCCCTCACCGACTTGATGTGCTACCTCATAGAATTATTATATGCACATTATTTTTTAGTTAATTCAATCTGTAAAGTTATCACAACCTCATTCTCACTTCTCTGGAAAGACCCAGGAGTAGCGATTATTTCATCTGTGTAGAAGTAGCTAAAGTCGAGCAGACTTTCATGTTCTACGTTTGTTTTCTCGGTTAAAAAAAATAAAATAAAAAATCAGGAGCGCCTGGGTGTCTCCATTGGTTAAGTGTCCAGCTGTTGACTTCGGCTCAGGTCATGATCTCACGGTTCGTGTGTCTGAGCCCCATATCGGGCTCTGTGCTGACAGTGGGAAGCCTGCTTGGGATTCTCTCTCTCTCTCCCTCTCTCTCTCTCTCTCTCTCTGCCCCTCCCCTGCTTATGCACTCTGTCTCTCTCTCGAAATAAAGAAACTTAAAACCAAATCAAAGGTTAATCTCTCCTCAAAATCTTAATCCTATTCATGATTGAGATGAACATAGAAATCAGTAGATGAAATCAAGAGAGGGTTATGCAGCCCAACTAGAGAGCCAAACTGCACGAGGAAAATACATGCTTAATCAAAGGACGGGGAAGATCTCAGTGCTTCTTCCTGCTTCCCTGTCCTTTTGTGATATTGCATTTAATGCAGGTGTTTTCAAAGTGAAGTTCCCAGACCAGCAGCATTGCCAGGGAACTTGTTAGACCTCTTGAATCAGCAATTCTGGGTGTTGGGCCCAGCAAGCCATGTTTTACCCAGCCCCGCAGGTCACACCGAGGGACACATAAGTTTGAACTACTGATTTAAAAGGACTTTGTCAGGAAAGAATCTGAACATAACCCACATAAAATATGATATCTATATGAGATCCCAGCCTTCACCTGGATATGCAATGCAGACCTTTCTTCATTTGCCCTTCCCCATTTATTAAGTATGTAGCCATTTATTAAACATGTTTTATGGGCCCAGACTAGGGCTGGGTGCTGAGTATGAATGCTAAATAAGCCAAACCCTTTGCCTTCAGAAAATTTACCGTAAATTTTATAGTAAATATATATATATATATATATATATATACACACACACACACATATATAATGCTCACAACTATTTACTATAAAATAATACTATATATATTTTGTTCTGTCTGAAAAAAATACCTTATATAGATAAGGAAAAATTCCTTATAGATAAGGAAAGAAAACTCATCTATTAATTTCTCATTTGTCATTTTTTATCTACATGACTAGTTAAAATAAATATAAGTAGTCTGCTTCTTCAAATAGAAGCTTTTCTGTTGAAAGCACAATGCTATGATCATTTGCAAGATGAGATCCTATAAAAATAATATTAAAAGTATTTTTAATTAGAAATGAAAAAGAACCACACATGGAACCATGCTAAAATATAAAATAGTTAGGAAAAAGCCCAGGTAAGCAAGAGCTATTTTAAAGAGTAGATAACTAAAAAAGCAGAGGCTAACACGTAAGTTTGAAAGGATAGTACTGTAATCCCTCCCCACCCTGCATCCATGTGGGGTAACCTTTCAAAGACCCCCAGTTCATGCCTGAAATTGCAGATGATACTGAACCCCACACATACTATGTTTTTCCTAGACATGCATACCGATGATAAAGTTTCATTTACAAATTAGGCACACTAAGAGATTAATAATGACCAGTAATGAAATAGAACAATTATAACAATAGGGGTACTTGGGTGGCTCAGGCGGTTAAGCTTTTTGACTCTTGGTTTCCACTCAGGTCATGATCTCACGGTTTGTGAGTTTGAGCACCACATCAGTCAGCGCAGAGCCTGCTTGGGATTCTCTCTCTCTCCCTCTCTCTGCCTCTCTCTCTCATAATAAATAAATAAACTTAAAAAAAGAACAATTATAACAATATACTGTAATGAGGTCTGTGGACGTGGTCTCTCTCTGCCTCACATATCTTATTGTACCCTTCTTCACGTGCTTATGTGAGATGACAAAATGCCTACATGATGAGATGATGCGAGGTGAGTGACATAGGCATTGTGACATAGTGGTAGGCTTCTAATGACCTTCTTAATGATACATCAGAAAGAGGATCATCTGCTTCCAGAGCACGGTCGACCAGAGGAATAAAACTGTAAACAGTGGAACTATGGATAAGCAGGAGACTAACTGTCATTGCAATGAATATTAACCAAGGTATAATTGAAAGGTTTACCTCTTGGAAGCGAGAAAAGCCAGATGTGATGTAAGAGATAGTAAAACAGTAACAAGGTAGAAGACCTGAGGAGTGAATATAAATAATAAAAGCAGAAAGCAGGATGATCTTGAGTATTTTTAAAGCCAAGAAAAAGAAAGAGGTAACCACAATTATTATTGTTTAATTTTTTTATTAGTTTTCTTTATTTTTGAGAGGCAGAGAGAGACAGAGCACGTGTGGGGGAGGGACAGAGAGAGAGGGAGACACAGAATCCGAAACAGGCTCCAGGCTCTGAGCTGTCAGCACAGAGCCCGACGTGGGGCCCGAACTCGCAAACCGTGAGATCATGACCTGAGCCGAAGTCGGGCGCTCAACCGACTGAGCCACCCAGGGGCCCCCACAATTATTTTTTAAAAGGAGGACTAACAGGTTGGTTATGTTAAACCATGAGTTTCTCTTCTCTAAGTCTGTGACTCCTTCCACAGTGAGTGAAGCAATCACCTTTCCTCTGATACCAAATCTCCACCTTCCCTTCAGGCTCCACTCAGGACACACTTTCCCTGACACGCTTCTTCCTCCCCTTGACTCCACAGTCAAGGTCTCTTATTCCAACAACTCTTTTAATAAAGACAGGAGACCCAGTGCTATTTTAATATTCCAGTACAGATTTGTGAGTGGCATAGTGATGTAACTCGCCTTGTGTCACGGCAGAATGACACAAAAGGGGGATGTTCTCCAGAATGTTCTGGTAGCAACTTCCCACAGGGTATTTCCATTATCTGGGGGGAAAAAAATTCTCCCAATCAAATCTCATCATCTTTCTTTATCGGTCAATATGCTTTCCCTTCCTCACTTATGCAACTCCCACACATTCTTCAGTTAAAACTTCGAGTGTCAGTTCAGCCACAAAGTCCATTCTGGACAGTTCAAATTAGAAGTTATCACTTCTCCAACTTCCCTCATCACTCATGTGTTACAATTATAATTTTATATATATTTATGTAATTAAAGTCTATTTACTCCACTTGACCCTTCTCTCCTGTCTATGTTTGTCCACTTTTGAAACATCAGCCCCCTTTCTAGCATGTGGTAGGTGTTAACAAAATAATTAAATATTTGTTGAATGAATAAATGACTGTTTGAGACCTTGAACAAGAGAAGTAACCCTCTTTCCCCTTAAGATCTTACTTATTATCCTTTCAGTCTAGAATAACTTTTTTCTGAAATCCGTGTCTTAGTTTTACAATTTTATTAGCAGCATTTGTCTAATTATCAATGGGGGTATTTCACCTGTTATTATAATACAATAAGACCCTTCTGCCCCACCCCCTGTATGTTCTTATTTACTTCTTGTTCTCCCCACCCTTCTAAAAGAATAAACCTTTATGAAGACAAGGACTTCTTTTTTTTAATCCTGAAACAGGTTTTTATTAAACAGCAAAGCAAAATTGTGACACAATTTTAAATGTTTGCATATTAGGCCACAAAAGGGATGCAAAATGTTTGCAATGTGGCTATTTTCTATATTTATGTAGCTAAAGTCATACATCAAATCTTGCATCAATACAAACATAAGATTATTCCATAGTTAAAAGTAGCCCACATCTAACAACCATAAGTTGTACTCATGGATCCCTTTTTCTATTTAACATTTTCACATTATTTTGTGATACTAATGCCCTTACCTAATGGGATCTACAAGCTAAAGTTTAAAAAATTGTCAAAGAATGACTAAAAGTCTGCAAGGTAGTAGGGTTCACAGAAAATTTGGGGAGAAGTAATGAGATAAAATAACAAGAAAGTATCAATTAGTACATGTGTAAAACTCTCCCATTTTATTCATGATTTTGACACTAATATACTCTCAAGGGATTTTGCAGAAGTTGAGCTGCCAGGTACTACAAATAAACCTTGAGACCAAACTCTTGTGACCATTCTCTTCTAGATGTGGTTTACATAAGGTTAGTCAAACTTAATCCACTTTCATATATGTTCCCCAAAGATCTCCTCTGTGCCAGAGATAACACAGATTTGGAGTAAAAACATTTGGAGTTGGTTACTACTGTTTACCAAGCACTTTTTCCAACCTATTTCTATTTTTCCTCAAAATTTTACATTTCAAACACACGCACAACCAGCACTCATTTTCTCAGATACCAAGGGGATTATTTTAGGCGAAGGAAGTTTTTAACAACAAATCTTCCCAAATTTACAGCTCAGTTTCAAGAAAAATCTTCATTTTGACACCCTCTGTTTTTAATTGATTAAAGAGAAACCAACAATCCTGTTTTATTACTCCATGTAACGAGCTCTAACTGAGCAAGTACCTTATTTTGGTTATGTTTTAACAATTAGAGGTTAGGCTGCTCTCATAGATGATTAACTACTGAAATTTTATAAATGTGAAACCAATTTTTTTTTCCTTAGGAGAAGGGAAATGGGGAGGAGAGAAACAGATGGGGACACCTGGATGGTTCAGTCCATCGAGTGTCCAACTCTTGATTTCAACTCAGGTCATGATTTCACTGCTTGTGCGATCGAGCCTCGCGTCAGGCTCCAGCTAACAGCATAGAGCCTGCTTGGGATTCTGTCTCTCCCTCTTTCTGTCCCTCCTCCACTTGGGCACACATGCATGTTCTCTCTCTCAATAAATAAATAAACTTTAAAAAAAAGAAGCAAATAGAAAAGAGGCACAAGTTGGTGGAAAGGGTAGACAAAGCTGTGCATTCGGTACATGACTTTGGTCACCTTCTCACAACATAATGGTTATTTCCTTGTATTTCTTACTATGCCTATAATAAAAGACAGTGTTAAATCTATAAATCAAAGCAAATTTGAAATACGTTTGTTTTCACGTTTCATAAATAATACACATTACTAATTATAAAGTTCCTACAATACATTTGCACATTTTCATAGACTCATAATACACACTCATGCAAGTCTTCTATTGTGCTCCTAGTTTTGCCCAGATCTGACATTATCTTCATACCCACTCAACGAAGCCACACAAAAAGGTACTATAACATTTGGAATTGATCCAAATGTTAAACAATAAAAAGATTGGCAGCAATCTCATAAAACAGAAAGGAGACGAGTCCCTTACTTTTCTTTTTCTCTTTGTGTCAGCATTTTGAAAAACACTAGAAGATGACATGAGATTTTCTATATAGTGTCCAAGAATTTGGTTTTATGATTTTAGCTTCAGATTTTCTTCCTCAACTGCATATACTCTTCAGATTTTCTTCCTTAACTGCATACACCCTTTAGGCGTGTGTTGGAGTTCCAACACCTGATTGAGAAGGTCTGTGTGTGTGTGTTTTCCCCTCCAGTTCCACCCGCTTTTTAGCACCGACTCCAGCCATGTCAGCATTTATCATCTTGGGTTACAAATTTGGGGGACTTGGCTACAAAATTCTTGATGAATGGTTTGCCTTTGGAGACACCAGGAGGTGGAGGGTGTGGGAGGATACCTCAGGCCCTGACACTTGGACCAACTTGAAAATAAGAATTTTGATTGGTTCCCTGCTATAGTTCCAGTCCCTGGCGCTGTGTTGGAGTAAGTAGGGGGAAGAAAAAGAAGAAACGTTCATCTCTCTTGGGTTGGAATAACTGAAGCAGACCAGCACAGAACAGAGGCACACTAGACTTTTCCAAACTGTCCGTAGCCAAAAGATAAGTGTACCATCCATTTTAGGTCGGTTACAGTAGGAACAACACATATGGGAGTAGCAGGGAGCAGAACAGGGAGGTGATGATAGGGAAATGTGAGGATGTCTCACATCTTTAGCCATTGTAAGCAATGCAGATGACATTTCAAAATTTGGGGAACTGAATAGCATGAGTGGGTAAGGCAGGGAGGACTTATTCAAACATGAGTTAATGACTTATAGCTAAACATAGTATTTTCTGTTAGTTAAGTATGTAAATATAACCCCGGGCACCAGCCCTTACAAGATTTAGGTCCTGGTAGAAAAGAACATTGTCAGGTCCTACATAATAGGTTTAAAAAAAAAGTCCAGATTATCCTCTCACTAAAATGATTTCATCATAAGAGTTACAATCTCACCTCTTCAGACAACAATTTCCACTATGGGTGGTAAGGAGATTGTATATATTGTGACATATATTTTATTTGTTATTGCCCTCTATTATGAGCTCAATGGTGTCACTTTTCCTTCCAAAAGTTATATATTGAAGTCCTAACTGTGCACTACCTCAGAATATGACTGCATGTAGAGATAGGACCTTTAAAGAGGTAATCAAGGTTAAAATGAGTTCATTGGGATGAGCCCTATCCCTTATGACTGGTGTGCTTGTAAGAAGACATTAGGACAGCAACACACGGGGCCAAAAGACCATGTGAATATATAGAGAAAAGGCAGTCATCTACAAGCCAAGGAAAGAGACCTCATAAAAAATCAACCAAGCCTGCTGACACTTCCATCTCAGACTTCCAGCCTCCAGAAGTGTGAGAAAATAAATATCTGGGGGCTCCTGGGTGGCTGGGTTGTTTAAGCATCCGACTTCTGTTCAGGTCATGCTGTCATTGTCCATGAGTTCAAGCCCCACAGAGGGCTCTGTGCTGACAGCTCAGAGCCTGGAGCCCCCTTTGGACTCTCTTCTCCCTCTCTCTGTTACTCCCCTACTCATTCTCTCTCTCTCTCTCTCTCTCTCTCTCTCTCTCTCTCTCAAAAATAAATACACATTACAAATAAATAAATACCTGTTGTTTAAATCACCCGGTCTCTGGTATTTTGTTATGGAAGCTCTAGAAAACTAATATACCCTCCATTTTAAGATGTTTTAATTTAAACAAAAGAACTCAGCAAAGTGTATATGTTCCCAAAGCCCATTTGTTGACTTACTGAATGAGCAAAGAAGAAATAGTCAAAGAATAGATATCAGCAACTATTAACAACAACTGAAATGAACAAAGTGTTTGGAGACTATTCACTGGTGATATATCTGGCTGGGAGAAAAACGTGATTATGCAGACACTGGTTGTCCAGGAAAACACCATATATATTCCACTTCACATAAAGTGATGTCTGAGAGCACATCATTTGTACATACTAATAAAAGGGGAGAAGATACAACTGAATCTAGAGAAGGAAAAAAAAATACATTTCAAAAGAGGGGACCAGTCGTAGAGATTTTAAAACACAGAAAAAGAGGCCAAAAAATAAAATTGTTGTAGGGAGCAGATCATGAAAATGACAATGAAAAAAATAACCTATGGCAGTGATAGAAAAAGGAGTCTAAAACGTAGAGGCAGAAAAGCAAAGAAAAAGAGTTATCACCACATACTCAAGGCAAGGGTATTGTAATTTTTCAAGGGCCCACAGACATCTCTGAAGTTTTAACAGAAAATGTATTGGATTTGAAAATGACAGTTGAAAAATAAAATTTTACAATATATAAAAGTTTACAAGTTTTAATATTACATTCTCCAATCCATTGTATCCTATACCTATATAACAGTTGCATATCAACTTTATATTAAGTTGGGAAAAGGAAACGTTTTAACATGTTTCATGTGATATATGTAGTGAATCTATAATAAGAGCATCACGAACCTTTGAAAGTCTTAAAATTGCCCCAGAGAAAGATGATAAGGCAATGTAGAAAGAGAAGGAAGATATGGTAGAGACAAAATAGCTTTATCGGAGCTATAAAATCATGGGTTCTCTAGCAAACCTTACCGGTGCACTAGACCATTGTTCCTAAGAGAAGATATTGGGAGAGGTAATAATCAATGCTAAGAACTCAGACATTAGGTATGTATCTTATTGTTTGGCAGTATGGTTGCTAAAATATAACCCAAAAGCATGTTCTTACCTCAGCAATTTCTGGGTTTAAACAAGCACAGGGTTAGGTCTAAATAAGGACAAACACTAATTTAATGAACTCAGGGAAAAATCTGCTATCGAAGTGGAAAACATCATTCACCAGTTGCTCGGCATTATGAAGAGAGGGCTATTTTACTTTTTCAAGAGATTAAATCGTCACTTCCTACAGAAATGACCTAATAAAACATATTGCATTGCTCACATCAACATGAATCCATTGTTCAATAAAACACAACCAGATTAGACCATTAAAAAATAGTTTTCCAGGGAATGAAGATAAGCAATTGTGTTGGTATCTTCAGGGAAACTTATATCCTACTTTGAATACAATAAAAGACCATTGATTAACACTTAATTAAAAAGATAAAGCAACACGGTGTGATTTCACACTTGAAAGGAGAATTATGACAACTGAATTTAATGCCAAAATATAGAACTTTATTTTTAATAGGATAGTATGGGAATTTTAGGGAGAGTATAACAAATAATAAAAACCAGTATGCTTATCATATTAATAGGTCATAATAAATTTTTACAACATGCTGCTAGCATGTGAACCTTGAAAGTAAATTTGCCTATATACTATAAAAAAGCCTATGTTTCAATTCTTAGAAAAGAGAAGTCAATTGTTTAAACCATGAAAATTAAAACCATATTTAAATTTTCTATTATTAAAGATTCTAACACCTATAAGTACATACTTTCTAATGTGTATTTAGGTAGATTTCTTAGGCAGTAGGACTAAGTAAATCAGGAATCCTAGGTACGTCACACAATGTTTACAGATTATTAGCTTTGCAGTTATGGAGTATAATTATTGGGTACATACCTTACCTCCTTTTTTGAAACTGAAACTATCATTTGGTAGAAATGTATCACTATGCAATGAGTTGATACACTTTGAGTGCAAGTATCACTGTATTCCATCAATATAAAAGAGATTAACTAGGATGCTCTGATTCACAGATGGATATTTCTAGAATGAGAGAATATGGGAAATAAACCTTCACTGTTAACGTGGACAATACTGCCAGGAGGTAACAATGGCCCATCACGCTTAGTTATATTTTTGACCTTTGGGTTTTTAAGTGTAGATTTTTTTAAACAATACAGGTGATCAATACACAAATGTCAAAGCCTTAAACTCAGTCCTATCTCAGCTAGTATGGTTGGCCCTTGAACAATGGGGGGTTAGAAATGCTGGCCCCCAACCCCCACACAGTTGAAAAATCCACACCTAAAAAAAAAAAAAAATGTTTTAAAAACAAGAGGGGCACCTGGGTGGCTCAGTCTGTTAAGCGGCCAACTTCGGCTCAGGTCATGATCTCGCGGTCCGTGAGTTCGAGCCCCGCGTCGGGCTCTGTGCTGACAGCTAGGAGCCTGGAGCCTACTTCAGATTCTGTGTCTCCCTCTCTCTGACCCTCCCCTGTTCATGCTCTGTCTCTCTCTGTCTCAAAAATAAATAAACGTTGAAAAAAAAATTAAAAAAAAAAAAAAAGAAAAATCCACACCTAACTTTTGGTTGCCCCCAAACTTAGCTACTAATAGTCTACTACTGACTAAAAGCCTAACAGATAACACAATCAATTGACATGTATTTTGTATGTGATATGTATTACACACTGTATTCTTATAATAAAGTTAAGCTAGAGAAAAGGATATGTTATTAAGAAAATCGTAAGAGAAAATACATTTACAGTACTGTACAATATTTTTTTCTAAAAATCCATGTATAATTGGACCCATGCAGCTCAAATTGATGTTGTCAGTTATATACATGGCAAGATTCATCTTTCTATGTATGTATTCCTGGTGTTATAATAAGCATACCAGGCTACATACTCAAATGCAAAGATGTAGGCCAACCTCTATACTTATTAGTTCTAGAACTATGACTAGTCCTTAGGTCTTTAGATCCCAAGTTTCTTCAATTCAATCTGTAAAATGGGTATAATTGTACCTATCCTGCTTATCTTGCAAGAATATAGGAGGGCTGGGGCGCCTGGGTGGCTCAGTCGGTTAAGCGTCTGACTTCAGCTCAGGTCATGATCTCGCGGTCCGTGAGTTCGAGCCCCGCGTCGGGCTCTGTGCTGACAGCTCAGAGCCTGGAGCCTGCTTCGGATTCTGTGTCTCCCTCTCTCTCTGACCCTCCCCTGTTCATGCTCTGTCTCTCTCTGTCTCAAAAATAAACATTAAAAAAAATTTAAAAAAAAAAAAAAAAAAAAAAAAAAAAAGAATATAGGAGGGCATAATTGTAACATAACATTTGTAAACATTGCAAGTAAAATCTCAGTCAAATACTAATCAGATACTCCTAATGACTTGGGAAAATCGCTTTCATCTCTTTGGACCTCACTTATAAGTAACAACGGTAGTAATAGTATCAGAGACTCGTATAGCACTAATTCCACATGACAGGCAGTGTTGTGTGTGTTCCAAATAAATCCATTAAGTCCTCCAAATGCATGTAAAATCTACATCTCTATTGTCTAGTGGATTTCAAGACACAGATTAAGCAGTATGTTGAATGCAAGTTGGATAAGTAAAATGGACAAATGAGGGCCACCTGGGTGGCTCAGTTGGTTAAGCATCTGACTTCGGTTCAGGTCATAATCTCGCCATTCCCGAGTTTGAGTCCCGTGTGGGGCTCTGTGCTGACAGCTCCGAGCCTGGATGGAGCCTGTTTCAGATTCCGTGTCTCCCTCTCTCTCTGCCCCTCCCCACTCGCACTCTGACTCTCTCTCAAAAATAAATAAATAAAATCCTTTCAATAAAAAATAAATAAAACGGAAAAATGGCTTGAAATTCTTTCATTTCGACTTTCTTCCTGCGTAAGAAAAACTATAAATTTTCTTAATCTACAAGAAAGGGGAAAAGGAGGAAAAAGTAAAACCTCTGTAGGTAGAATCACTGTGAAAAGATACGTTTCTAATTTTCCGTAAAAGAATGGATTAAGAACCAAAGTATGTGAAAAAGAAACAGGAAAAAAAAAAAAAGTCTGCTGATGAATACGTGGAAGACCCCATGCTGTTAGAATTTGCTGTTAGAATTTGTTAGAATCTGCTACCAAAATGCTTGTAGAAGCCTTCTGGTTTAAAGACTCTGTTCTAACTTTTTTATGTAAGGGAGTCTGGTTGCTAATTAGTTAAAGACACTCTGGGAGCCATTCACAGCTGTGGCTCTGGACATTCAGGACAGGGCAGTTAACTGGAGGGCAAATTATATACCAATAACCTAGGGAGAACCATGATCCATTTTCAGGATTTAACATCAAGAGTGGCAAGAAGGAATAATTATACCGAAATAAACACACACATACAAGCACACGGAGATAATTTTAAAACATTTAATGGTAGTGAAGAGTAAATTATTTAACTCTAACCAGGGATAAGAGCCTTTTGGTAGCTATCACTTACTGCAGTAAATCTGCTGAAGTTTGCATTTCCTGGCTGCTGGCTCTGTTTATTGAAAGTCATTCTGAACGCTCTGCTAGAAAGAATTTCAGCGGGGCTGCCAAATTTTCACTAGATTAAAAATGTGCACTGCTGATAATATTTTTATACACATTGCACACAGAACAACAGCAATGTTCTTTAGATAGCGATTTGCTTCTCCTCTACAACTAGTCTTTCTGGGAGGCTTCCTCACGTGGCAGAATCAGTTCAATCTGGTTATTTCTGATGAAATGTGCTAGAAAACTTACACCGACCGGAGTCTCCTTATGGGTTAAGTGCTGAATTAGATGTCTCTCATTAACTGGTAAAGCCCGAGGACAATTCATCAATGTGAATGTTGGAATGTCTAAATATTTGTTAGAAAAGTGTCCACGAAGCGAAGACTTTCAACTCCAGAAAAGATAACAAATGACGTGATGTCAAATGTGCCTTGTAGAAAAGTATTCAGATTAAATATATCTTCCCTCACCCTAAATGCCCAGGTGGAAGTTGCTGTCACTGTTATTAAAGTAGTTGTAGTTAAGGAATTCTTAGGCTTTCCATTATCCCCTTAGCTTTATCCTGGGATACAAAAACCACAGGAGTTTTATTAAAACAGAGTTGCTCACAATAGGTTTTGTGAGTGGCAGAAAGGAGTCTAAACTGAAAACTCAGGAGTCAGCAAAAGTTAATGGCTGCAGCAAGGGGGAAGTCAAATTGTTAAAAAAGAAAAGCTTTGTCTAAGGAGAAGCAAAAGTTGAAGGTGAGAATAGAAAATGCACAATGAGAAACAGAAATACATTTCTATAGGGCCAGAGACATTAGAAAATCAAGTAAGGAGGTCAAACACAAGCAGAAAAAAAAAAAAATATCTGGAGGAAACTCATTAAATAGGTAGAGGTGGAAATACTTATAATATTTATAACTCCTCCCGGGGTACTCCGTCTTCTCCGGGTCTCTTACTTCGGATGATCACTTTCAAACTAGAGTTTTTGTACACCAAAGGATATCCAAGTCCTTCGTATCAATATAGGCCAGACTATCTCCCTCACACATCTTGTTTAGAGATGAGAGTAGAGGTGTTTAACGTTGTTTTTAAATTTATTTTTTTTCACAAATATGGCTGATGTTTTAGAGAGCAAAGTTACATGATCTTTTAAACTAAAATAAATTCAGGGGAGGCCTGGGTGGCTCAGTCGGTTGAGCGTCCGACTTCGGCTCAGGTCGTGATCTCATGGTTCGTGGGTTCGAGCCTCGCATCAGTCTCTGTGCTGATGGCTCAGAGCCTGGATCCTGCTTCTGGTTCTGTGTCTCCCTCTCTCTCTGCCGCTTCCCTGCTCATGCTCTGTCTCTCTCTCTCTCTCTTTCTCTCTCTCTCTCTCTCTCTCTGAAAAATAAATATTAAAAACAATTTTTTTAAATAAAGTAGAATAAATTTAGACTGGCACAGTTTCACTTTATGCCTTGAGGTCTCCTGTCTTCCCATCGAGTCAGGGGCACTTCAAGGGACACAGAAGGATAATTAAATTCCAGCCAGTGAAAAGGGAATAAGGCTATAGACTAAGTTCAGGAAAGATTTCTTAATCCTTCCCAGGTACTTAGACTTTCCTCTGGTAACTGCTTCCAGCTTCTTAATGGGACCTCATTAGGGTAGTCCAGGCATGGCCTTTTGACTTTTAGCAGAGATAACTAAGAAACAGTTATGTCTCAATTTATTTTATATAGATACATACATGCATGTGTTTGCATGTGCACACACACACACACACACACACACAGAAATATATTTAGAAAGCAGGCAAATTCATGCCGTTTTTCTACATATAAAAGTTGAGATATAACAGAGAGCAAGTGTAAAAAATCAATTCAGGGTAGTAATGTTTTAAGTGATTGTTTTTCTTTCAGATTTAATGTATTGCAGGCTATTGAGCCTAAGAAGATTGAATATGGGACATTGATGCCAGACATGATATAATTCCAACCCAATTACCACTACCATCAACTTCTTTTTGTGAAGGCTAAGCATTGTCTTTAGAAAAGAACTCTAATTACAACAACGATTGGGGTTCAGGCATGTTTACCTGGCTAGCAGGAGCCCAACAGAAGTTAAGTGCCAGATACGGAAGGTGAAGGAGAGGAAACTGGAAGTTTCTTTAAGGCTCCAAGGATAAAATTCACCATGAGAAATGATAAAGTCTAGCACCTTGAGTTAGATTCTAGAGTGGAGAATGAAGACGGCAAAGGCATAGCGTGAAAATAGCTGTTGCAAGAACCTGGCCAGCCTTATATCATGTAAGACCCTGTGGGGAGTAAGGCTGCGTATGGATAAGGCTTAACAAAAGAACACTTCGAGGCTTACACTATAATGCAGTGGAGACCCTGTGAAACAGCCTGAACTGGCCGAGGCAGGGCTATTTCCCTCCCCCTTTCCAGGGGGGCAAGAAGCAGTCCTGCAGCAGAGCATAGCACTGCTCCGTGCGGTGGCCCAAGCCAAGCACGTAGAATTCAGCCTTGAGTGGCATGCCAAGGGATGACAGCAGCATCAGCCTAAGGCAATGACAGCAATATGACTGGCAGCTGCTTACACGGCAGACCAGGCAACAAGATGTCAGAGAACAGAGGAAATGCGATGCGTGGGTGGAGCCTGAGTCCCTGGCGTTTTATCGGTGAGAAATAGCCTGACAGCAAAGGCTGGGTGCGCATACCTGTGCGTCATGGTACCCACAATCCAGAAAAGCGTGGGAGGATTCAGAAAGGAGAGGGCAGATGGGACCATGTGACAATAGACCTGAAAGGACTCAGGAAGGAGTAGGAGAATGGTGACAAGGAAGAAGGAACAGTCAAGGAGAATAGCAATGTCTTGAGTCTGAGTCTCTGAGGGTGGGAGATTTAGAAATTATTTTTATAACAAATAATATCTAAAAATAAATAGAAGTACTTGTCAATTTGACTGTCATCTGGTGTCCTGTCTACTACGTGCAATGCAACCTATCTGGAAACGAATCCCCTGAATCCTCCCGGGCCGAGAGGCACAACATCTCTGGGATCTCTTGACTACTTGCCCTTCCTTGTGTCATGTCTGGAATCTGAAGTCTCTGGATTCTACCTCATCGATATCTTCTACATGTCCCATTCCTTCCATTCTTACTGTCGAAGTTACAGAACATGCCATCAGCACCTTTCTAGTGGCTTTAAAGAAAGAGTTGCCATACTAATCACACACAAACTTCATTGAGTTCTCAAGCAGCAATCACTCTCTCCTCTAATCTCCTAAAGCATAGTACTCTATATCTCTTCTGCAGCCATTTTTTGCTAACTACTTATAATAATTTTTTGTGGACATTTCATCTCCCCTATCAGATTGTAAGCTTCTGGGAAGAATCCGGAATGATTCATTTTCAATGAACTTGCACACGGTAGCCAAAGAATAAATGTTTGTTTGAATTATGGGTGCATAATTATAAGTGGGAATATAAGTGAGTGGCATTCGAATTATAGACAGACCAAATATTAGGTAGTGTATTAAAAATAATCCGTGTCCATTTTTAGTATAGTATTTCTAACACTTATATTGACATTTATAAACTCCTCATATAAACATTGTCTTAAAATTCTCCCACCTAGAATCCTGAGAAACGTAACAGAAACCCATGGGGGAGGGGAAGGGGAAAAAAAAAAAAAAGAGGTTAGAGTGGGAGAGAGCCAAAGCATAAGAGACTGTTAAAAACTGAGAACAAACTGAGGGTTGATGGGGGGTGGGAGGGAGGGCAGGGTGGGTGATGGGTATTGAGGAGGGCACCTTTTGGGATGAGCACTGGGTGTTGTATGGAAACCAATTTGACAGTAAATTTCATATATTAAAAAATAAAAAATAAAAAATAAATAAAAAAAATAAAAATAAAAAATTCTCCCACCTAGAGATATCTAGGAGGATCTACATACACATATCCATGCATACATATTTCGCTATGCTGTTGTAACAACACTGCATTTCATAATGGTAGACTTAATCGAACGACCCGAATTTTAGCTTCTCTGTGCCAGTTACAAAGCCATGTAACCTGGCTAACTTACCTCTCTAAGCCTCCAGTTCTTCTCATCTAAGTGACTGAATTTCTGGATTTGTGGTAAGGCTAAAATGATATGGGAAAACAGTCTCTTAAAGTAGATCTCAGGGGGTGCCTGGGTGGCTCAGTTGGTTAAGCATCTGACTTTTGATTTTGGCTCAGGTCACGATCTCACAGCTGGTGAGACTGAGCCCTGCATGGAGATTGGTGCTGACAGCGTGGAGCCTGCTTGGGATTTTCTGTCTCTCCACCCCCACCCCCACCCTCTCTCTCTGCCTGTCCCCCCCATGCTCTTTCTCTCTCTCTCAAAATACGTAAATCAATAAAAAAAAAAAAGTAGATCTTAGTAATTCATAGGTCTTAAGCAATACATGTCCTCACAGTGACATTGATTGCATATTTTCCTTTTTTTCCTTTTATCTTTTCCTCCTATTGCTTTCTTTCTTCCTTTCTTCAAACTATTATTTGCTGTACTGAAACAAATACTCGATCAGGAGCCAAAAGACTTGTGTAGATTTTAATAGTTGACTGACCTCGGGCAACATACTTAGTGTTTACAAATCTCAGTTTCCTTTTCCATAGAATGAAAAATAAAAATGGAAGTGAAAAATGCCATGAAAGCTATAAATCTTTATTAATCTACAAGTTTTTATTAGATTTAAGAAAAATAGCATAAGGTTATTATGACTGCCCGAGTTGTTTCAAATACTTTCCCTTGAGATCATGCTCTTGACCTTGAGGATAATACAAACTGGAGTTTTAAGGGATGGAGATTTTTTTTTTTTATTATTATTTCTTCAGCAAAATCTGAAATTGAAGTTTAGTTTTAAGTATAGAGATGCCCATGTGAAGCAATTCAATTACTGGAGCACAGGTTGGTAAGAGTAAAGTAAGTTGGCTTCAAAGTCATTTTTATTTGCCTTTGTAATGTGCTGTACCTGGACACTGATACATACGTATTTTGAAAAGTAACATAAATTCAGGCTTTGAATAATGAACGTATCCTGAGACAGTCTGAAGAAAAACAGAAAGTTTTCCACATTACCCATTTTTACTTCATGGCTCAGAATCTTCTGTACTCCTCATATATTCTAGAGACAAGTGGGCCTACCCGACATATGGTAATAAAGTACCTTTCCGGTTGAGCCCCTACTTTCCTACTATCTCAGAATTATTACAAACGCTTTCCAGCTCATTGCTGGTGCTGCGAGAGAATAAAATCAAATAAAAATTAGAAAAGAACTCCTAAAGTACTTTATGACTTAGTATGTTTAATCTCATCAATAAAATCTGAAAATAGAAGCTGTCAGATACGCAAATACTCAAGAATTGGCTAGCATTTTGCTTAGCTCTTCATCATAAAATTTTTGCATGTTCTGGCAAAGATTGTCAAATCATCCTAGCTGAAAGAAAACTAATTTCCACAAACTGTTATTTGCGATATTCTTCCAAAAGTCTGTCATTACCACCTGTACACATTAGCTAATTATCTCCTGTCTGTTGTTTCAATAAATGCATTTTGTTTACAATTGCCTGTACCACTCAGTGAGAGGTCTTTAAAAATAATTGATTGTGGAGAACTTTAATATGAAAAAAATAATAAAAACTTGTGGAAAGGAAATCTCATTGTAGGGAAGAATGTAGCTTAAGACCTGCAGGGAAAAGGGCACCTGGTTGGCTCAGTCTGTGAAACATCCAACTCTCGGTTTTGGTTCAGGTCATGATCTCGCGATTTGTGAGTTTGAGCTCCACATTGGGATCTGTGCCAGGGGTGCAAAGCCTGCTTGGGATTCTCTCTTCTTCTCTCTCTGCTCATCTCCTGCTGTCTCTCAAGATAAATAAATAAACTTTAAAAAAAAAAAAAAAAAAAAGATCTGCAGGGGGAAAAAAATGGTGGGGAGGGAAAGGACAGGGGAGGAAGATACATTCACATACTATTCATTTAATACACTCAGCCGTTCTTAAAAGGCAGGCATGTGCACACATAGAAAAACTAAAACATATGTTTTACCAGGTTATGACCAAACAGGAGTTCTTTGAGAAGCACACATGGCATATACACCATTTTAAAGGCAAGTCCTGGATCCACATCTGCGTCTAACTGTAGTATGAGTGAGAATGAAAACTTCACTGTGTGAAGGCTCTGAGGTATTTTGGTTGCTTTTCTTAACATAGCAAGAACTAAGTACCTTAAAAAATATAATAATTAAATGCTAAGTCTTAAGGTGAAAAATCATAAGCGCTATAAAAGTTTTTAAAAGATAGAAGTCTGTTAACATCCAAACACGAGCTCGAAGATTGCAAGTACTGCTGTTTCACACCATGTTTATAAAATGGGTTGAAGCAGTCAAGAGAAACAACGCATGAAAGAGGAAGAAATCAAGCTGGACTCTGGAGGTAAGCATGTTGTAAGTAAATAGTAAGATTGGTATTGATCTGGTTACACTGTTTTGCTTTTTCTTCTTTTTTTTTTTTAATTTTTTTTTTAACGTTTATTATTGAAAGACAGAGTCAGAGCGTTAGCAGGGGAGGGGCAGAGAGAGAAGGAGACACAGAATCCGAAGCAGGCTCCAGGCTCTGAGCTGTCAGCACAGAGCCCGATGCGGGGCTCGAACTCATGAACCGCGAGATCATGATCTGAGCCCAAGTCGGGCGCTTAACCGACTGAGCCACCCAGGCACCCCTGTTTTGCTTTAAAAGAAGGAAACACTGACAGGGCGCCTGGGTGGCGCAGTCGGCTAAGCGTCCGACTTCAGCCAGGTCACAATCTCGCGGTCCGTGAGTTCGAGCCCCACGTCGGGCTCTGGGCTGATGGCTCAGAGCCTGGAGCCTGTTTCCGATTCTGTGTCTCCCTCTCTCTCTGCCCCTCCCCCGTTCATGCTCTGTCTCTCTCTGTCCCAAAAATAAAAAACGTTGAAAAAAAAATTTTAAAAAAATAAAAATAAAATAAAAAAAAAAAAAAAAATAAAAGAAGGAAACACTGACAAATATGTCATTAATTTGAAAGGTAGCATGCACTCAAGTCTCCATCCAGGAACCACACTAATCCTACTGCAGTGGAGAAAAGGCAATGGTGTAGGGATAAAAAAAATTTAAAAAAAGAAGTTTGGTTAGGTTATGTTAGTGGATAAAAAACTGGCTGATGGGTTTTGGTGGGCACATAGCAGGCATTTCTCAAAAGAACTATTCCAAATTATCAATTATCATAGCACAAGTTCTGAACTATCTTGGGTTATCAAGATCATGAAGACAAAATCATTTCAGGTAGCTCTCTGACAATATCAAATCTCCATGATGCTCAATTATTCCCAGCATTGACCACTTGTTGTGTATGAGGACTTTTTAAATATTTTATTGAGTTTCTTATTACAATTCCAGTATAGCTAACATACAGTATTATATTAATTCAGGTATACAATATAGTGTATCCACAATTCTCTACATCATTACTCAGTGCTTATCATAACATGTGTACTCTTTAATCCTCATCATGTATTTCACCCATTCCCTTACCCACCTCCCCTCTGGTAACCATCATTTTGTTCTCTACAGTTAAAAGTCTGTTTCTTGGTTTCTCTCTCTCTTTTTTCCCCTTTGCTCTTTGTTTTGATTCTTAAATTCCACATATGAGTGAGATCATATGATATTTGTCTTTCTCTCACATATTTTACTTAGCACTATACTCTCTAGCTCTATCCACCAAGACTTGATTCTTTGTATGGCTGAATAATATCCCATTGTGTATGTATACACATCTTCTGTATCCACTCATCAGTTGTTGAACACTTGGGCTGCTTCCATAATTTGGAAACAATCAACAAAACCAAAAGGCAATCAATCTACTGAATGGGAGAGATATTTGCAGATGGCATCTATGATAGGTTAGAACCCAAAATATATAAAGAGTATATAAAACTTGGGGCACCTGGGTGGCTCAGTCGGTTGAGTGTCCGACTTCGGTTCAGGTCATGATCTCACGGCTCGTGAGCTCAAGCCCCACGTCGGGCTCTGTGCTGACAGCTCAGAGCCTGGAGCCTGCTTTGGATTCTGTGTTTCCCTCTCTCTCTGCCCCTCCCCCACTCATGCTCTGTCTCTCTCTCTCTCTGTCCAAAACAAATAAACATTAAAAAAAAAATTTAAAGAGCATATAAAACTCAACACTCAAAAACCAAATAATCCACTTAAAAACTGGGCAGAAGATGTGAACAAACATTTCTCCAAAGAAGACATACAGATGGCAAACAGATCCATGAGAAGATACTCAACATCACTCCTCATAAGGGAAATGCGAATTAAAACTACAATGAGATACCACCTCACACATGTCAGAAAGGCTAAAATAATAAATATAAGAAACAACAAACATTGGTGAGAATGTGGAGAAAAAGGAACGCTCATGCAGTATTTTTGGGAATGCAAACTGGTACAGCCACTGTAGGAAACAGTATGGATGTTCTTCAAAAAGTTGACGATAGAACTATCCTATGATCCAGATACTGCACCACTGGGTATTTACCCCCAAAATACGAAAACACTAATTCAAAGGGATCTATGCACCACTATGTTTATTGCAACATTATTTGCTATCAGGTGCGAGGATTTTTAAATGACTCCTACACACCGGAAATCAACATTAATTGAAATCTTTAGGATAATTTCCTGAGATTTCAGCCCACATTCATAATCCCATCCTCACACCATTCTCTCTTCTCCCATCCCTTCCTCCAGATTCTTAACTCTCCTTAGCATTTTGTGTACATGTTGTGAACGACGTTTTTTTTGTAAACATTTTTATAAGGGCATAAAAGTTTAAATCTTGAGTATTCAGGCTGAAGAATTTTTATTAAGTGAACATACCACCGTAACCACCACCCAGATCACACAACAGAATATTTTATTACCAGAACCAAAAAATTAAAAATTTATTTTATAAAAATTTAATTTATATTACCAGAACCAAAGGAGTCTTCTCCAAGTCCCTTACCTAAGAAGTGGCCACTATAATGATATCTATCACAAGATTTTAGGTCTGTTTTTGATCTTTCTATGAATGGAATCACATAGTGTGCATTCTTATAAGTCTGATTTCTGTGCAATATAACGTATATAAGATAAATCAATAAGGCATTTATAAGGTATTTTCACTTATAAGATTTACACTAAAAATATTTATCCATTGAACTGCTTATCAGTGCTGGCTTCAGTTTTCAGCTGTGAATATACTTCTGTTGAAAATATATTGAGAAATCAAAATGCTAGGTCAGGGGGTATGAGTATAGTCAGCTTAGTAGATGATGACAAGGAGTTCACCAAAGCAATTATACCAATTTAAACTACCATTATCGACTAAAGTTCCAATTTCTCTGCATCTTATATTTGGTATTTTCAAAGTATTTTGGTATTTTGTTTGCTTATTTCAATGTTAACCATTCCAGCGGTGGGTAGTGTATTCTCAAAATGATTATTAGTTGCATTTCTCTGATAACTAGTGATGTTGAAGTTCTTCTTATTGGTTGAGTGTCCTGTTATAAAAAATACTTCTTGGATTTTTTGCTGATTTTTCATTGAATTGCCTACCATTTTCTTTCTCCTGTTTTGGATTTCTTAATATCTGCTGTATACAAGTGCTTGGTTGGATATACGCATTGCAGCCAAATCACACTCTTTGTGGTTTGCCTTTCCAGATTCGTATTGACTTTTTTTTTTTTTTTTTTTTTTTTAAGTAGGCTCCATGTCCTATGCAGAGCCCAACACGGAGCTTGAAATCACAACCCGGAGATCAAGACCAAAGCTGAAACCAAGAGTCAGACATCCAAATGACTGAGCCACCCAGGCGTCCCATTATTGATGCTTTTGATAAAGTTCTATTTATCAATATGTCTTTATGGTGCTTCAGAGCTTTTTTGTACTCTATTAAAGAACTCTTTGCCAGTCCCAAATTAATAATTTTTCTTCCATTTTCTTCTAGAAATTCTATTGATTTATGGTAAACAGGTAGATCTAAAACCAGGGTGGAATTTACTTGGAGGTGTGAGGTTGTCTTCTTCCCCTCTCCCTCCATGTGGATATCCAGTGGATTCTGGACCCTTATTTAAAAGATCATTCTTTGTGCATTATGTTGCAGTAGAAAGTTTGCCATTCGTTAAGAAAAAATTGATCAGTACCACACTGTACTGAGTACTTTATAAAACTTAATATCAGGTCATGTAAGTTTTCCAGCTTTTCCCTTATTCTTCTTTAAACTATACTAGACTTTGGGGCATCTGAGTGGCTCAGTGGGTTAAGCGCCTGACTTCAGATCAGGTCACGATTTCGCTGTTCCTGAGTTCGAGCCCCGAATCGGGCTCTGTGCTGACAGCTCAGAGCCTGGAGCCTGCTTCAGATTCTGTGTCTCCTTCTCTCTTTGCCCCTCCCCCGATCACGCTCTGTCTCTCTCTGTCTCAAAAATAATGAACGTTAAAAAAAAAAAATTTTAAACTATACTATGCTTCTCTTATTCTTTGCATTTTAATATGTTAGAATATATTTGACAATTTCTAAGAAGTTCTCCGTTGATATTTTGATTGGAAGTGAAGTGAATCTATAAATCAATTTGGAAAGAACTCTTTATCTTTGAAATAGTGAGCCATCTAATCCTTGAATACAGAATATCTCTCCATTTGCTTTAGTTTTTTTTTTTTTCATTTTTTTTTTTACATTTTATTTATTTTTGATAGAGTGCGTGTGCACACAAGTGGGGGAGGGGCAGAGAGAGAGAAGGAGACACAGAATTCGAAGCAGGCTCCAGGCTCTGAGCTGTCAGCACAGAGCCCGATGCGGGGCTTGAACTCACAAACCGCGAGACCATGCCCTGAGACAAAGTTGGACACCCAACTGACTGAGCCACCCAGGCACCCCATCCATTTGGTTTAGTTTTATAGATTTCCATGTAAAAATCTTTCACTCCCCCAATAAGATGTATTCTTAGATATTTGGTGTAAAGATATCGTGAGTAATATAATTTAAGTTTTTAAATGAAATGTTTAAAATTTAAATAAAATTTAAATGAATAAAATATGCAAAAAATATTTTAATTTTTTGTTGGTATACTAAAAACATTTTAATTAATCAACTTTATTGAGGTATTATTTACATAATATAAAGCATACCATTTTATACCATGACATGTAACAAAAGAGTTCCATATTCTTATAAATATGGAACTTCTTATAAATTCTTATAAATATTATAAGTATTATCAGTCTTTTATTTATTTTTTAAATTTGTTTAAGTTTATTTATTTATTTTGAAGGAGAGAGAGATAGGGAGAGACTCTCAAGCAGGCTCCACGCTGTCAGTGGAGAGCCAGACATGGGTCTCGAACCTATGAACTGCAAGATCATGACCTGAGCCGAAATCAAAAGTCAGATGCCCAGGCACCCTGGTATTATCAGTCTTTTAAATTTTAACCACTGTACTGGGTGAGTAATGGTATTACCTTGATTTTAATTTTTTTTATTTCCCAGTTGCATATAGATGTTCAATATCTCTTCATGAGCTTATTGGCCATTTTTATATCTTCTATTGTACAGTATTTAAGTCTTTTGCCTATTTTTTTTAAATGGAATTATTTCCATTATTATTTCTCTGAGTGTATACATACATGAACACACCCACACACACATAAAGCCAAATTCACTTCTGCCCACATTTTGCTTTTAACCAATCTGCTTCTTTGTATTTAAAGATTTCTTTCTTTAGGCAGCACATAGTTGGGTCTTGCTTTTTATCCAGTCGACTTCTGCCTTTTAATTGAGGGGTTTACCTTTTATATTCAGTATGGCTATTATTCCGTAATGTAGTAATCTATTTATTTTGGTTTTTGTGCCTTCTTTTCTCTTTCCCTGTCTTTTCGGTTATGCATTTTTTAATATCCCAGTTTACCTCCACTGTTGGATTATTGGTTTATTTCTTTGGTGTTGTTTTTTTCTCATGGTTGATCTAAGTAAGCCTTAAAATACGCATTATTTACGTCTCACAGTCAATATGTTTAAATGATATAATTTCTCTTCACTAATAATATAAGGACCCTCATTCATTTCATCTTGCCATTCTGGACACTGTTTTTAGGACTTTTAATTTCTATATATTTACAAAATACTTTGCTTCTACTTTTGTTTCAAAAATATTTAAAAATTTTTAACTGTTTTAAAAAGCCTTTAATAGTTTCCATTATAGCATTTTTAAATTATATTTTCTGGATTGAAGTTTCCACCTTGTATTATTTTCATTCTTCCTAAAGAACTAACTCTTAACTTTTTTTAGTGCAGATTTAGTGGCAATAAATCCTCTCAGCTCTTATTTTTTCTGTAACAATCTTTACTTCTCTTTAAATCTTGAAAAAAATATTTCAAAATTCCAAATATACACTTGTATTTTGAGTTTTGATTTTTTTTTTTTGAGGGTGGGTTACAAATGTCATTGTCCCAGCTTTTGATGTGCATTTGTTTCTGATAAGACATTTGCAGCCATTCTCATTTTCATTCCCTTATGTATAATATATCTCTTTCTCTTACTGTTTTCAAGATTTTCTCTTCATTTTTTTTCTCCACCAACTTATTATTTTATCGGTGGATTATCTAGACTTTTTACATACACGGTCATGTGGGAAAAAAATGAGAGCTTTGCTTCTTAGTTTATAATTCTTAAGTATTTATATTTTTTCTTAGTTTATTGCACTGGATAGTATCTCATTATGATGTTGACTAGAATGGTAATAATTAACATCTTTGTCTTATTTCTAATTTCTTGGGAAAAAGATGTGAATCGGGAACCTGCCAGAGAGACGGTCATGTGGTAAAGATATGGCCGGCTATTTGTAAGAAACAACCAAGTTTGTGGGGTTTTCTTCCCTTCATTTGAAACAACAACAACTAGGTATAATATTCTTACAACAGAATAATAGACTGGAGACAATGCAGACACCTCAGTTTATCTATCAACTGATAGATTTATCTGTTTTATCTGATTTATCTATCTAATTACCTGTATTAGAGTAGAAAAGTCACAGAGTGACCATATAGTCCAACAGCCTCATAAAATCCTGGCATCGTCTTTCAATGTCTCCTGAGTTGATAAGAAAGCTTCACTTGAGCGTTTCCAGAGATAAAAAGCCACAGCATATTTTTTAAACTTTTTGCTACAAAACCATGCATTAAATAATTCCAAAATCTACATGTGTCCTTCCTTATTCAAAGATGTAGCTTTGCCCAGGCTCTTCAACCAGCATGTATTACTTACAATTAGGTTTGGTTGAGTGAAAAAATAGGAGTGAGGGGTGGGGGAGACAACAGTGACATAAACAAAATAGAATTTTAGGTCTCCCTCAAACACTTATCTGGGTAGCTTCCCAGACTCTGCCCTGTGACATCCCTGCTTAGATTTCACTGACCAAACTTACCTGGCCATACCTAACTGCAAAGGAGCTTGAGAGATGTAGTCGGCATTTCTTTCGCGGTACTTTCCAGCTGATAATCATTGCTCGTGACTCCAGCGACCCGCTGTTACGTGAACACAGCTAGCCTCTCCTTTCCTCCTCAGGCTGTCGCCACTCTTTCTGCCACTGCTTTCTCACCCTTCTCTCTGCCATGGCCTCTACATACCCCTCGTGTCTACTGCCCCTCGGTTTCTGTTTGCTATCTTTTCTCTGTGTAGCTCTGTTTCAGCCTTACTGCAATGCCTCTTCTTAAATGCCTTAGATTGAGACTCTCCAAGAAGATGGATTTTGATTGTTTTACATAATTACTGCACAGTGTAGAGTGCCCCAGCTGCACGGAGCTGTCAGGCTAATGCATACCCCAGTATCCTGGACAGCCAGAGAGGGCTCCTTACAGTTTGAATTCAAATTCAAATTTTTTCAGACCATAAAAATTGCTCTTGTATTCTCTGTGTACTACAAAGGCCTATTTAAAAGGACGTGTAGCATGGGATTTGTTTCGTTTTCTAGACCACAGGTAATCTTCCTAATAGATTTTGCATAGAAAATTGAAAAGAAAAAGACAGTAATTTCCGTCTGTTAGAAGTCACTGGCCAGATGTCGTAAAAACAGCAACAACAACAAAAACCCCACTAATGAAAGGTCTCCCTGGAGATTCAAAATCTTTATATTCAACCTAGTGCTCTTAAAGAGAAGATCAAACTTCACTGACATACAAGGCATCCAAGTTAAATTAAAAGGTTTGAAAATATCCTTCCCTGAATGGAAGCCTAAGGGACAGATTTTGGAGTTGACTTACTTTCCTAGAAGACTTGTACTTCTCACTGCCATAAACTGAGTAATTTTATTCAATTTGACTTCATGCCATTCAACCTTCTGAATTAGGCCTCCTACCACTGGCTGTTCAGTTCAGGTGAAGTTGAATCCAGAATCACACTTTGTTCAGGTAGAGGAAAACGAGCAGCTAAAGTAGAAATTAATTTAAAAGGCCAAACAAACGTTCTTCTTGTTCGCAACTCAGGAGGGGAGAAAAGACAAAGGAATTAAATCTTTCAATTGGTAGCCTTCCCGAAAATCAGTGGTCAGTCGTTTTCTGTGTACTTGACGCGAGAAATAATTGATCTGGGAGAAACCAAATTTAAGAAGAAGCATGACATTCAACTTCTTTTAAACAGGCCTGACATAGTTATAACCTTATCTCCACAAGTAATTCAACCTTTTCTTTTTCCTTTTTTTTTTTTTTTTTCTAAAACCAACTTATTTGCAGTCGCAGCTTTCATTCTGAAGGACTGCCTGCAAAAACTCACTTCCCGGTTATTCATGGCAAAATGATTCCTCGCCCCACCCCCATGTGATTCTGATGCGATGAGGTAAGGAACAGTTGTGTGCATCACTCATTTTCTTCACTGCTGGGAAAACAAGAGTCGCTTGGGGGGAGGGGGGCAGTGTTCTTTTAACAGTGCAACCCTCCGTCTACTGCAAGTTCATGGTTTAAAGAAAAGTGAAACAAAATGTGAATTTTCTTTCTCCTTTTGTTCACCTTCATTTTAGAGAAAAGGAGGATAATTGCCGTAGTAGACGTCAGTTTAGAAGACTGCCATATTTGTCCAGGAATTTGGGAGAAAATACATCAGAGAAATAGAAGTATTAAGAAAATGACAAAGGCAGGAGGGCTGCAGGAGGTAGAGAACTCGACGCCCAAATCAGAGAAACAGCAAGTTTCGTAAGAATGTCTGACAGAAGAAAGCATTGCCTCGATGACTTTTACATACAGGCAGGCAGGTTCTGCTAATGTGTTGAAAATAGCCTTTCCTGGTTTCTGTAGTGCTGCTCTTCCTGGACCCTAAAATGAGCCACACTAGAGAAAAAACTGACAGTAATTAGGATATTCGATAGGAATTACCTGAGCTGACAACCCCCAAGGGCAGGTGGCAAATGCCAGGGCAAAAGCCAGAAAGTTATGTGGGCCTCTGCACAGGAAATTGACACCTTCATGCAAGGCCTCTGCTGATCTCATTGAGAAAACAATCACCGAAAACCCAGGAAAATGGTTTACCCGTGAAAATCCATGTTTGTCTCTGTGAACACTTACCTTTCCGTCTGTGAACCATTATCTTCCCTATCCTTCTTGCCTCACACTTCTGTCCCCTTACCCACCTGCTTGTTCATTTAACTTTGGCTTTTGTGTGTGTGTGTGTGTGTGTGTGTGTGTGCTTCACTGACTATTGTCGCCCGTCTATGTAGCTCATCATCTTAGGCTGTCCCTCTTGCCTGTGTACTCTGCTTTATAAATGTTTCAATGCTTGCAAGTAATACGAGGAGGAAGGTCCTCAGACTGAGCAGGTAATCTAATTTGGCATCTCTCATCTCCGCTGAGCAAATGACATGTGGAATGCCCCCCTGATTTGATGGAGTCACAACCTTCCCAAATCAAGAAGGGGGGTGGGGGGGGGGCAAGGCAGCTGTACCTGAGGACTCCCTCCACCTATCCACAAATTCTGAAAAATAAATAAATGAATAAGTACAAGTTAAAAGAGAGATCTTTACAAAAGGTATGTATCCACAAAGGCCAAAAGAAATTTAAGTGTTGGTTTGTCTTCTTCTTAAAACAAAACAGCAGGAAGCTATGTATCCACTGGAGTCATTTAGTCTAATGGCACGACTGCTTTTCATCAAAACTAGGTAATCAACAGCACAAAAATACTAGCGAAACGTTCACAAGACGGCACGATCTTCTAGAAAAATTGCTATTTTTGCTCTCAATAAATTTTAAGTTTACTTCAGGGTACCTGGGTGGCCCAGTCGGTTAAGCATTCGACTTCAGCTCAGGTCATGATCTCACAGTTTTTGAGTTTGAGCCCTGCATCCAGCTCTGTGCCGACAGCTCAAAACCTGGAGCCTGCTTTGGATTCTGTGTCTCCCTCTCTCTCGGCCCCTCCCCTCAAAAATAAATAAACGTTAAAAAAAACTTTTTTTAATTTGAAGTTTACTTCGCAACTCCAAACGTTCAAATTTTGGTTTAGGATATGACATGGTAAAGAACTTCATACAAAATATTTAGAACTTTCATACTGTGGGTCTTACATTAGCTTATTGCAACACTGTCGCAGTACATATATTTTTATTGTTAATTATTGCTCGACTTTTGTGTAAGAGGGTTTTCCACACCTTTGTCTCCCTAATATAACCTTCTACCTCTGTGTAGTCTATTTTGCCAAACAGCAGCACAGGAATTACAGAGATGCTAAAAGAAAAGTTATATGGAGCCAAAACATCCCCAAGACTCTTTTTTTTTTTTTCTTTAACAAAACATTGTCAGTACTTCTCAAAAGTTTGAAGAAAAGATGATAAAGGGGTGTGGAAAATAAATGCATAGAACTTCAGACCAGGCCACAGCCTTAGTTTAAAGTACTTTTATTCACAAATGACCTGGAAACATTCTCTAGGAAGCTCAGTGGTCAGGATTATGCATGTTAACTGTATGCAAATTAACTAACTATAAGCATACTAACTATAAGCAAATGAAGTTGACCGGAGTCATGAAGAAACAAAATCAGAGGCTTGACAGTTGTAGAATCTCTCCTGATAAAACCATAGTTCCCAATTGTGTTTCCAAAACCAATAGTGTGCCACAGATATAATTAAATATTCTGTAGGGAAGGAGGGGAAAGCATGTCATGGTCAAAAAAAAAATTGGGAACAATGGGGTCCAACAGATCTCTTTACTGTAATCTGCTCTGCATCTTTGGTATGTAATTCCATTTTGAACCACCAGAAGGGTGAGAAAAATGCAATCCTTTCCAAACTAATTGGACTGTAAAAGTCTTGGATCACAGAAAACTATTAACATTGCCCAGAACACTAGTGTCCCAAAGAACGATTTGGAAAATGCTGTATGTGAAGTTTAACAGTCCTCGATATCAATATCTTTATTGAACGTTATGGCTATTCATCAAAATAATGAATTAATATAAGGAGTAGCTACATGTATAAAACCTAGTCCAACCATCACTTTCCTAAAAATGTAATCAAATAAGCAATCCACAAATTTATTGTCATGCACAACACTGCAATGATCATTGCTTAAAGTTCATACTGATTTTAAAAATACATATTGTACTATTGGGGGGAATTTTGCCTGTCTTTCCATGTGCTTGTTTTCATGAGAAAATGTAGTGTGAACAGCTAATTCATTAATTGTAAAGTACTTTCATCTTAATCCTTCTATCTCTTCTAATGTTTATAAAGTATTTTAGAGATTTTCTCAGTTCAGTAAATAGGGAGAGTGGCTCAAAATGGAAAGACTGTTGTGTGTCCAAATATTTATTAAGAAGTCACTCAGATTACTGCCAATCCCATTTTTAAACTGGTGACTGAAAAGTCACCTGTGAGCAACAAGGAGCTTCTTTCTCATTTTTAATGACTAGGGTGACTCCTTTCTGCATTTTTCCTACTTTATTGGTGTCCAGTCTGAAAATTCAGGGTCTCTTTCAGATGTAAAGCTCTTTTACAAGCACTGAAATTGTTGAAGCAGCTTATTTTTATACAATGAAGCCTACATATAACATGTGTCATCCTATAACCTTCATGCTAATCCAAAATAAATAGAAATCATACAGGAACTGAAATCTGGCCTGTTCCTTGAAGCATAGCTCCATGGGAAGGCAGTGTTTTAAGATATTTACATTTAAAAGAAAGGAAATAATTCTTTTACCTTTAAAAACATGGTAATTTTAGAAGTTTTGGAGACAGATAAGTTTTAAGTCCACATAACTTAATGTCCATATATCTTTAAAAAAAAAAAATTAACTCAATAATCATTTGTTAATATCTGCAACTTTCTTTAAGGCTAAATAAACGAGGAAGCCATCTTGTTTTCCACATCACTGGCTCTAGCATGCTATAGAAGATCACCATGACAACAGGAGCTGGTTTGCCTGGTGTGAACACAACAGTGTAGGCCTCATTTCCTAAATGCATGTTTCCACTAAAGTTGAATCACCAATTAAAAGACTCCTTTCTGTCCTTGGGGGTTTCAGAGATGCAAATGGTCTTGGGAAGGCTGGCTGGTCAGCTGCTATACCTAGTAACTCCTCCTGAGTATCTAAAAATAAAATGATAAAATGACTCTTGTTTAAAAAAAAAAAAAGTATTTCTGAATTACATAGAAAGGATGTAATACTCAAAATCAAAACACTTGCTTGAAACTGTGACCTACTATCCTTGTTATAAGTTGCGATCACCCTCTAAATCCCTGAAAAAAGACTATTCTGAATGTGTTTTTAAGAACATTATTCTAAATATCTTATTACGATATTATTAGATATGCAAAAATGTTGTTTGTTAACACTTTGTCAATCATGTGAACAGAAAACATAGACTTAGTAACAAAAATTAATATAGATTCTTCAAAAGATATGAAAAAGTATGACGATTACAGAAAAGTAAAATTTTAATTTTATCCTGATGATATTCCTTTAGAATACCTTTATAATTTAAGGCAAGAAAATAAAATATTTTTTTCACGACACAGGTTCATAAAAGAGAATTTTCTTGGCATTTAGCACTCAGAAGGCAAATGTCATTAATGAGTTTTGATTTTCAGAAATATATGTCTATTTTAGTGGGTCAGTAAAGAAACTAAACAGTTTAATGGGAAGTATTTTTGAATAAATATAATAATTTTAAAAATATAGATCATTATTATTATTTGTGCAGAATGATAAATGATAACTAATGCTTGTTGTCTATCTCTCTAGTGTATATTAGTCTCTGAATTTCTCTCTTCTGTATCAACTTGATGAATAGATACTTCAATTTTGACATTTTACCATCCTTATTTACAAATGAAATGCTAAAAATAACTAAATTATGTTACTCAGTATATTTCCGATTTTTATAGTAAGAAAAAGAGAATATAAGAAAATCAACAAAATTAATTTTCAAGTAAAATTACACATTTCCACTAATAAGCATGCGATAAAGATATGTGTTATTAAATGGTGCTATTTAGGAATTATGTGCACAAAATTAACAATGCACACTAGCCAATTTTCTGTAACGTGTGTTTGTATATTTAACTGTTTCTTTGTATAGCTAATTAAATGTTTGTTGCAAAGTCTCATGGGAAGCTCATTTGCATGTACCTTGTTATAATGGCTAAACACTTTCTCACTAAGTATCGCCTGATGAATAGATATTTCACAAATGCCTGGCATAGACACAACAACAAACTATGGACACATGTCATTATTACTGTAGTTCATCAGACAACTCTCTATGGTTCTCTCTGCATAATTGGACTCATTTAGGAATCACTCATTGGCTTATGAGTGGTAACTAGTGTAGCATTGCATTTTAATTTCAAAAGTTTAATTAAAGTAAAAATGTATTCAGTTTTTTTTTTTTTTTACTTACTTGAATATGTATAGCTATTTGAATGGGAGTTCACACACAAGTCTGATGTTAAGAGAACATGTCACATCAGAAAATAAATTGTCAAATTCAGATATAAACTGAAATAAAGATGAACAACAAAAATATTAACACTGTACCTCCTTCACACAGTTATAAGGAGAATTTTGTAAGTAATCCATGTAAACAACATGATCATTGACAATAGGTTTCACTAAGCATTAATTTCTTTCTAGCTTTTTCTCTAGACTGAGACAACTTAGAGCCACCTCAAAAGAACAGTAGGTAACTTGTGAAGTTAATTTTTCTAAGAGACTCACAAGGGACACTAACATGATATGAACAAAGGTTGCTTAGTTTGGGTACGATCTTAGTTTTGCAGCCATGCGACATTAGAAGAGCAGAATTCATTATGCCTTCTACTTCTTTGAGTAATTGGTGCACTGATTAATAAGCTTTTAAGGAATTCAATTAAATATTTTGCAATCTAAATATTGTTTTGCTATTTCTTTCACATATTTCTAACTTCTTTAAATATCTCTCCTCACAGATATTCTTAACATCTCCCAATTTAACATTATCTATAAATTTAATTGAGTCCTCTTTTTATCCCTTCTTGTAGATCTTTGAAAAGTGTGGCAAATTAAACCACGATCATCTCCTCACAGACTCCCAAGTTGTCTTGTCGTGCAAAACATTGTCCCTCACAGAGCACCCAAGTTAGAAATATTATTTAATTTTTTTTTTTAATGTTTACTTATTTTGAGAGAGAGGCAGAGTGTGAGCGGAGGAGGGGCAGAAAGAGAGGGAGACACAGAATGTGAAGCAGGCTCCAGGCTCCAAGCTGTCAGCACAGAGCCTGACAGGGGGCTCGAATCCATGAACTGTGAGATCATGACTTGAGTCGAAGTCGGACGCTTAACCGACTGAGCCACCCCGGGTACCCCTGCAATAATATTTTAAATGATGCAGAGGAGTTATGCCGATATTCCATTTCTGCCAAAAGGAGGAACTCTGAACGTTATTTGCTGGGAAATTATTAACATTTATAACAGTGATGGCAACCATAATTTTGATATTGGAGGAAGTTATATTAAACCCACTGGACTAAAATTGCTAAAGACACTTGAATCGACCGTGTTATATACCTACGTATAAAACTATCTTGTTTGTATCAATGCGGAAGCTCAACTACTCAGAGGAACAGACTGTGGAATAAAGTCTGGGGAGAGAAATTAAGGCACTTTGACTTTTTTTGGGTGTAATTTTTGTTTCAATTTTCTACAAGTGAGCACGGCTTACTTGAGTATTTAAAAACTAAACTTATTTCTAGCCATTATAGTACATACCTGCATGATCGGCCTTCGGCACCCCAAATGGGGCACTTGGAATCAGGTAAAATGACGTCACCAAAATAAGGAAGTCGTGACTTTTTTTTTTCTTTTAAGGTTTTATTTTATTTTTGAGAGCGAGAGAACATGAGCAGGGGAGGGGCAGAGAGAGAAGGGGACAGAAGATCTGAAGCAAGCTCTGTGCTGGCAGCAGCAAGCCTAATGCAGGGCATAAACTGAGGAGCCCTGAGATGATGGCCTGAGCTGATGTTGGACACTCAACCCACTGAGCCCCCCAGGCCCTGCCCAAAGGATGTCGCTTTTTCTAGTTTGGGCAAATTATCTTTTTTTTTTTTTTTAATTTTGTTTAATGTTTATTTTTGAAGGAGAGAGAGAGACAGAGTGTGAGCGGGAGAGGGAGAGGAGCAGAGAGAGAAGGAGACACAGAATCCGAAGCAGGCTGTCTGTGCTGAGCTGTCAGCCCAGAGCCCGACGTCGGGCTCGAACTCACAAGCTGTGAGATCATGACCTGAGCCGAAGTCAGACACTTAACCCACTGAGCCTCCCAGGTGCCCCAGGCAAACTATCATTTTAAAACATCAAATTTTGTTCATCCAGTCTCAAACAAATTTATCTTGAAAACACGTTTCAAGGGAGACATCTTGCTAGGTGGTACTTAGAAATCAGAGTTCATTCATCCAGAGGCCACGTGGTTTAGCCAGATGAAAACCTTTGGTTTTAGCAGCTACTGGCTATGTGGCCTTAAACAAATTCGTTGACCTCACTGAGCATCTGTTTCTCCAATTTACAAATGAGTATGATAATAATAATTACCCCATAGGATTGTTGTAAGGATTCAATGAGGTGGTTTTTACCTCAATTTTTGTAAAACCTAGAGAACAGTGCCCGGTCCTAAGTAAGAGCATCATGAATGTCGTATTTATTTTAATTAATGAGTTCAATGCAAAGATATTGAGAGATGGTCCCAGCTGTCTTACATCCTTTTGGAGTAAGGAGAGCAAGTGCTCTCTATAGCTGATCATTTGCATCCTCTGGAAATTCATATGCTAATACCTAACCCTCAGCCTGGTGGTATATAGAGTTGGGGACTGTGGGAGGTGCTTAGGTCGTGAGGTGGAGCCCTCACGAATGGGATTTGTGCCCTTATACAAGAAACCTCAGAGTGCTCTCTTGCACATTCCCCCAGGTGAGGACACAGAGAAGACAGCGATCCATAAAAGAGGAAGCAAGTCTAATCAGACATAAAATCTGTTGGCACTATTATCTTGAACTTCCCAGCCTCCAGAACAGTGAGAAATAAATTTCTAGTGTTGTTAAGCCACCCAGTCTATGGTATTCTGCTATAGCAGCCAGAGCGCACTAAGACAAGAAACAAATAAAATATTATAAATACACAAATAAACAAAAACAGCTGAATCAATTCTAATAAATGACCTCTTGATGTACTTTAGGTTCTAATTAAAGGGAGGAACAAACCAAGTAGGTTGTGTGATACAAGGATACATTACCAGGATCCTCTGAATAAAGCCATAGGGAAATAGAGGCAAGGGATTAGCTGTACCTGTGAGTAAAGAGGAAGTTTCAGAAAGGATATGATATTATTGTTAAGGCCTAAAACATAAATATAAAATACAAATATTTTATAAAATATAAAAAACAAGCCTCAAAAATCATATTAAGCCAGGCCTCCCATGCACACTTCTCTCATGTTTATAGGTTCAGGTCCAAACTCATTAGCCTTGGAATAAAATATCCCACACAGTCTGGCTCCAAATTATCTTTCCAGTTTCATCTTTTTCACTCCACCTTAACATCCAGCAGAGCTTTTTCCTACGTTCCTATCATCTCTTATCCAACAGTGGTAGAAACAAATGTGTCTTAGAATTTAGAAAGTCTCAGATTTTAGACAGGTGATTCGGCACCCAACTTTAGATGATCAGTAGTCTGGGGTAACACCATAGAACGAAACACACTGAGGCATCTGCAGTAAAGCGAAATCATTCATCTCATGCCAGTTCAAATGAGGTTCTCCTGACCACTGAGGTCAAATCAGATCAGGATTAATACCAAAGGAACAAAAACAAACTTTCAGTTTACGGAACTTTTTGGACTTTGGAACTGTGAACAAGGGATTGCTGATCACTGTCACCTAAATGTGCTATGCTCTTTCTTTTCTTCTTCTTTAAAATCTCTGTTACTAATGACCGTTCTGCCTTCCAAGAACTTCACCCCTCAAGGCCCAACTCAGATATCATCATCTTGATGAAGATAATCTCTGACAGTCATGATACGTCTTTGGGTCTCATCAGTACTTTGTTAATCCCTCTCTTATGGCTTTGATGACATTGTACACAAATTATTCGTTTAAATATTTGTCACTTCCTCTTAACTGTAAGCTTTCCAGGGCAGAGATTGTGGCTAACTTTTCTTAATATCCTCTTTTCGTAATATAGCATCTGCCGTATGGTAAATGTCCAATGTTAGCGGTGGAATAGAGTGAGCTCATCACTATTTAGGAATATAAGGCAAATAGACAAGTGCACATAAGTCTATCCTCCAGCTTCAAGTGATAAAAGTCATATGAGTAGTTCAGACTGAAAGTTATAGGAAAACAATCAGAAAAAGTTTCACTTCTACACACACAGATCGGAGAGAGTATTTGAGAGATGGTAACTGAAGAAATATGTTCATGAAAGGGAATTCAGACTTAAAAAAAAACATACTAAGGAAGCAGTCCAGACGAGCTAGAGGGAATTATTGCTGGGAACAAATAGGAGATAAGGCTACAAAGGTAGACACTGCTAAATTAAAGAGAACTTGGAACTCTGTTGTTCTCATTTTACAGCACACCAGACACCAGTATTTTTATGCTTCTGTACTGGACAAGTGAAAACGCAGTAGAGCGAAATTGGGCAATAAATCCTTCCACTCTGATATGTTATGATTTGGCAGGAAAACAATTTATACTGACTAATAAGCAAAACAATTTTTTAGGTGGATGGTTGATGAAGGAAATCATTGCTCATTCCTGCACACTGAACCATGAAAAACAAATACAGGTAAGTTGATTTGACTGTGAGACAGTAAAATCAATGAAAAGGAGGTTAATAGTTTTCTAAAGGAAAAAAAGGGTAATTGATGGATGAAGTTTTAAAATGCTTTAGTATTTTATTCCAGCATCAAGAAGAAAATAAAATATGCTTGTTAATTTGATGAAAATGGAAAGGATAATACAGAATTTCCAAATCCATGGGAAAAGGGAATATGAAATTTTGCAAAATTTTCATTAGTGGCCATGGCTATAGAATATTTTTTTAAAGAGAAGTACACAACGTTTTGTAGGAGCACACTAATTATTAAAGTTGATGTTATGTATTTTACAATTTCTTTTTCCAAAATACTGTGGCTTTAATATCAATGGACTCCTTTTATTGAATTAGAGATTAGTAAAAATTCGTATGTCCCAACGTATACCTGAGAGCAGATCTGGACAAATCCGTGGTATGATTTTGATAAGTTCATCACAGAAATCTTTCTCACTCCAATGTCAGCCGCTGGCCTATCATAGAGACTAAATATCCACCATGGGACATCATCCCATTGGGTGGTGCAGAGTTTCCCTCTAAAGACTGGATTTTCCTATTCAAATGCAAATATTCTCCAAAAGGTGATCTTTTCAACTCATATCAACTATGATAATTTTTAGTACTTATTCATTCGTATCCAGATGCAAAATTGAAGGCAGTGAGACAGCATGTGGACACCTCATTTAGAATTAAGCAAAAGGTAAGAAGTTGTGGGGGGGGGAGTTCTAGGGCGGTGGGAAAGAGAGAAATCTCACTGTATTTCATAAAATTAAACACACAGGAAAGTGCATTCCTGAAATGCCAGCTCGTCTTCCCTTGCAGTACCTGATTTCACAGCAAACAAAACTGACCCTCAGTTAATCATAAAATGGCATAAACCAGGAGCTTGGATCTCTCAACCATGCCCATGAATTCCAGTATTACCCTGCCTGATCCTTCTTCTTTTTTTGAATTGTTCTTTTTCAGAAACCACTTTTGATTCCTAGGCAACTCTTTATAGATTGTATTGTGGAACCACTTACATTAAAAAAAAGTCACATTTATTTTATATATATAAAATATGTGTATTATATTATATATATAATATAAAAAATATATTACATATAATACATACAGGTATATATATATCTCTATATCTATATCTATATCTATCTATATATATATACATGTATAACTAAAACAGTAATAAACAGCTTCTTTAAAAAATTGAGATATTATTGACATTGAACATTATATTAGCTACAGGTATAGAACATAATGATTGCATATTTGTGTATACTGATCACCACCATAGGTCTAGTTAGCATTCACCACCCCCACAGTTACAAATGTTTTTTCTTGTGATGAGAAGTTTTAAGACCTACTCTCAGGAACTTTGAAATACAATGCAGTGGGTTTTTTTGTTTTGTTTTGTTTTGTTTTGTTTTAAGTTTATTTAGAGAGGGGAGGAGGGGTAGTGAGAGAGGGAGAGAGAGAATCCCCGATGCAGGTCTCCAACTCATGAACTGAACCATGAAATCATGACCTGAGCCAAAATCAAGAGTCAGACGCTTAACCAACTGAACCACCCAAGAGCCCCTACAACACAGTATCATTAACTACAGTCACCATGCTGTACATTACAACCCCATGACATTTATTTTATAACTGGGTGAAGACGGTCAAAAGGTACAAACCTCCGGTAATAAATATCTATAAGTAAAATGTTTACATTAAATTAGAGAAGGTGGTTACCATTCTTAAGTAAAATCCTTGGTACCAAACCATGTACAAGTAACAACTCCAATAAATAATGAATACATTAATCTCTCAGTCCTATCCATGTTAGCATGAACCTTATTACAATCTAATTACATGTCAATCAGATATTTAGTTCCTATTAACATAACTGCTTAAATCCTTTTTGGAACCAAGAGGAATCAAAATAAATAAATCTTGTTTTAGTAAATTTAGTTGAAGGTACACTCAGGAAAGCATGATCTATGTTTAGAGTAATAAATTGGCTGACCTCTCCAACCACTTTCTTACATAACCAACCAAAAGCCTTGAAAGTTTTAAGGTAGAAGTCATACAATTTTAAGTGTTAATATATTCTCCTGGCCATCCATCTCACAAATTCAGATTTTTGCTGTATTTTTTCTATATTTATCTAGCACAATGTCAGGTCACCATGGAGTCTGAATAATTTTATGATGATTCCACGGAGATAAGCAGTAACATATAGTTTATGAATTTTGAGAAATACAGCTCTCTCACACGCGAATGCAGCCATTAACACATGCACACACCTGCCAACACATAATTCTATTAACTCACTTATGCCCTAACTTAATTCCAATAGGAATAAATAATGAGTTATTTTAAAAATGTATAAATACAGAAAGATTAAAAAACAAAACAAAACCTGTTACAACAAAGTAATGACCGCAAGTAAACACTTACGGGGAAACCCAGAGGAAGAATGCAGACAGGAAACCCTACCTGAGGAACAGGGCTATAACTGGGCCAGCTCTTAGTGCATTGTTTCCTAACAGTCTAAGCAAAGAGACAACATGATAGATTACAGGGCTATCATTTTCTACGGAAAGAAAACACACCAGTTCATCAACAGAGGCAAACTTTCCTATCTCCGAGTTCGAAGATGAATTTGTCAAAACGCTCTTTATATAAGGGCAGTGAGCTCCATAATGTCCCCCATAGCAATTTTACAAGCAATATAAAGACGTTCCACATGGCTATTCCTTATATTGCTCTGACACTGAAGCCAAGTGCATGTTAAAAGTTGTAGTTCTATAAAGGCAGTGTGAGAGGTGAAGCGGGGGAATGGAGAGAAAAAGGAGAAGGTGACAGAAAGAGAAGGTACAGACATGCATGTTTCTGCAGCAGAGCATGGACACAAATGTATGTGTAAACAATACTGAAAACTTGATAATTAATACTTTCTTAGAATATCTGGCTTGAATATTAGTGTCTCCCCAAGCTTCTGGTAGAAGTTATATGGCAGATCATTTAGGCACACTAATTTGCTGGTCATGTTACTAAAAAAAAAAAAAAAAAAAAAAAAAAAAATGGTGTATTATTATGACAATTGAATAAATTATTATGTGTTTGTCATATTAAATAGCCAAATCACATGCACATCAAGTGGTTTGTAGACAGTATCTATACTTTGTTTGCTATTTTTTTCTGTCTTGTATTTTTCCAGAAATGGTTCTGTATTTTGAATAAGAGCTCAGTAGAAGTGTCAAAGTTCTGTCTCATACGCATGTAGCTTATGTGGGCACTTAACTCTTGCTTCACTGATGCATTTAATAAGCTTTATTGAGTTTTCAGAACATCAAAATTATATTTCAAAGCTCTATACTTTTCTTAGAAGAAAGACAAGTGTTAGACATGCAACCTATAAAGATGATTTTGTTGCCCATTACTTATAAAAGAAACTAAGATTTGAAGCTGTCCTTTAAATTGGGGCACCTGGGTGGCTCAGACGGTGAAGCGTCTGACTTCGGCTCAAGTCACAGTCTCGCTGTTCACGAGCCCGAGCCCCATGTCGGGCTCTGTGCCGACAGCTCAGAGCCTGAAGACTGCTGTAGATTCTGTGTCTCCCTCTCACTCTCTGCCCCTGTCAGACTCACTCTGCTTGTCTCTCCCTCTCAAAAACAAATAAACATTAAAACAATTTTTTTTTTAAATAATACATCTTATTGAACCTTATAAGATCTTTGTGGTTAGACCTGGGTTTTAAACTCAGCTCTGACAAATACTGGGTAAGTTAGCTTAAACAAGTGACTTAACGTTCGTTAGCTTAAATTCCTTCATCTGTAAAATGGTGATGAAATACCTCCCTTAGAGGTTGTCTGGAGGATGGTGGGTCAAAGGGTGAATGCATCATGCCTAAAACGTAATGTGAATATTACGTCAATCAATCAATGAATCAATCGGCCATAGTTAGTAAGCATTTTGAGTAATACAATCCAAGCTTCAGAACTGGTCTTTCTTTCTTTTCAGAAAAGCAAAGCCTCCAGTTTACGCCACATACTGTTTGCTAAAGAATTTGTGGTCACTAAATGCCAGAAACTATATAAAAATAAATATATGCATAAATAAAAGAGGTAAGTAAGGGGGCGCCTAGGTGGCTCAGTCGGTTAAGTGTCTGACTCTTGGTTTCGGCTCAGGTCATGATCTCAGGGTAGTGAGATCGAGCCCCACATTGCTTTCTGCACTGAGCATGGAGCCTGCTAACGATTCTCTCTCTGTCCCTCTACTGCTCATGCTCATGCTCTCAAAAAAAAAAAAAAAAAAAAGAGAGAGAGAGAGAGAGGTAAAAACAGGTAACAGTAAGTGGCTTAGGTAGCAAATCTCTCTCTCACTGTGGCTAGATATGTGAACCATAAAAATCTTGGGTTTTATTCTATCCACAACCTTATTGGACTTAAAATCGTTTTTAGGGTGGATTTGTATAAAGAGATTTTACAAAGACTGCCTAAAACATTTTCCTAAAGAAAAGCGTTGTTAATGTTTTCATGATAATTTTCATGGAGTTAAGTTTTTATTGAAACTAAAATCTGGTGAGCCAACTGATCTAGAAGCTGCCGCAGTGGGTGAAACCCATTGATTTCTCTCTGGCACTGAGCTAACAGTGGTTTCTTGCTAGACCATCACTTGACAACATCAGCTTACTTTGTACCATTAGAGGCAGAGTCACAAGATACAAAGGAGTGTCTCAAAAACCTGAGAGTACCTGAAGAGAATAGCACTCTGCATGAGTTTACCATGAAATTTTGCTGACTTTGGGTGCGTGTATCGGACAAATATGAATGAACAATACCTTCACTTCTCTTTCTCTTGGGAAATTGTGCCAATGAGGACTGTAATTCTGCAATCAACTATTTCTTTCCTTTTATCTCCTTTATTATCTACAAGAAGGAGATGGTAATGACTCTCATACCTGTTTATCTTCTCTCAGGTAACAGCAGTGTGATGTAGCAGACAGAAGGTGGGTTTCTGAATTGGCCCAGCCTGTGTGCTAATTTTGCTTTCTCTTATTTACCAGTCGAGGGACCTTGAAATCACATACACACAAACCTCTTTAAACCTTGGCTTCTTCATGCATATATAAGGTCGTAACACCTAACTCATGTTTGAAATCAACTTTTCTATTCTAGGGGGAGTAAAATAACTTTTCATTCCCTTCTTCATTATGTACCACTATCTCGCCGTGGACACTCACAGGGAATAAATGAAACCCAAGCCAGCTATAATGCTACCTTTTTCCTCCTACATTAAAAAGATAAGGAAGGGGAAGGAATTCCAGTCAGCTAGGGATGTTAAGGGTCACACATCTTTACCACTCCAAGCAGGCATGGGATACACTAACAACAAAGAAGGACTGCAGTGTTATCTGGACAGCCACTTACCCTTCGAAACCCTGCTCTTTTCTCACAAGCCGAAAGAATAACAGAACTTCTATCAGGAGATCCCAAGGAGGATAGGAGCAGAATGTCAAGCCAAATTCATGTCTGTGGTCTCAGACTGTCCCAGAGAAAGACTATAAGGAACCCCCCCAGTCTTACAGATTCAATGGGACTGGGTAGAGTTTGTAGAGTGGGGGTTTGGAGACAGCCTGCTCGCACCTTGAGTGAGGAAGTGTTTAAAGGGTAGAATTTGTCAGATGTGGCCAGGAAGACAGGGACTACGATTGGCCAGGCAACGCCAACCAAACACAGCATTTTAGATGATAGCTAAATTCCAATCCTAAATGTTTGGTGATTCCCAAATCAGACTGTGATGTGAGCTTCAAATGCCTCAGACATTTTATATCTAAGGCCTACAGCTTTTAAATTTCTTTTCTTTTCTTTTCTTTTTTTCTTTTTTTTTTAATGTTTACTTACTTTTGAGATAGAGAGAGAGAGAGAGAGTGAGCGCTTAAGTGGGGGAGGGGCAGAGAGAGACAGGGGGACAGAGCATGTGAAGCAGGCTCTGTGCTAATAGCAGAGAGCCTGATGCAGGGCTCAAACTCATGAAACTGAGCAGAAGTCTAAAGCTTAACCAATTGAGCCACCCAAGTGTCCCAGTTTTAAATTTCTTAAGGGCTCCTTTTGTGACCAGATGAAATCTGATTACAATGTGGTTTCTCCTTAGAAGAGTCTAGGAAGACGGAATTGTCCCAGGGACCCCTTACCAACATAAGAGCCAAATGAAATACTGTATGAAAAGTGTCTGGCCCATTGGAGGCACTCAATACATACTAATTCCTTACTGTGATTAGATTCATTTCTCCACTATATATATATATATATATATATATATATATATATATTATATGTATATGTATATATACATATAATATGTATATATATGTAATGACTCAAAAAGGCAAATCCAGAGCCTCATAGAATGTAAAGTCTGGCTTTGACCTATGCTTTAAACTATTTTTCCCAAACATGGTCTTGGAGTGTGATCTGTTAGAATGAGCACTTTACCAGGAGTTAAAAGAAAAAAAGTTAGGATGCTATCTCTACCATTAATAAGCTATGACATTGGAAAAACCATGTAATGCTCCTGGATGTCAGTTTCTATAGAAAAAGAACTTTGGACACATAATTTCTAAAACCCCTGTTTTTCTGAGCATCGGTAACTACATGAATCTCAAACATGTGTTCTTGGACTTGTTTGTGCCATGCTTCAACCAACCAAGATAGTTAGTCCTCTCAAAAGTGATATATATATATATATATATATATATATATATATATATATATTTTTTTTTTTTTTTTTTTTTTTTTTTTTTTTTGCCTGATCCTATTACCACTTTCTCTTCATGCCTAGTTGGCTAATAATGACAGCAGTGTTTTGGGGGTTTTTTTTTTGCTTTTTGTTTTCTGGGTTTTTGGCCCAATTTTAGCCATGTTACTGTGGCACAAAGGTTTGCAGATCAAAGTGACTAGAGAGGCTTAAAACACAACCATTGACAAACAGATCTCAGGGCACCCTCTCCAGCAGTGGACAGCTGCTCAGAAGCTGTCTACACCATGATTTAACACTGTGAACTTGTTTTGAAACAGCTCTTTTCGACACCAGATGTCCAACAATGGCTATTTTCACAGGCCTTACACAGTCTCTGCAATGCTCACGCATGTCATTTTGTTCCAGAATGTGCTATATCAATGACATGTCTCGACACCATCTCCTATCTCGGGTTTCCTGAGAAAAGGAAGGCACTGGGGTGAAATGTAGAGACTGTGCTGGACTGATTGGTAAGCCTCAGCCTTATCTAGATTCCCTCATGTTTCAGGGTAGTTTTGTGCACTTTGGTGATGCTGAGAACAGATTGATGCCAATAAGCCATTTGAGATAAGAACTAATTGGAAACAGAAGGTTGAAGAATGATGATATTGGGAATGAGCAAAGGGGACAGACAAGTAATTATTCAGGCAGAATTTCTTTACACAAAAGGCAGATGGAAAAGGGAACAAAATTCCAAAGTCCATGGCACAAGTAAGCAGCTGCACATTTCTTTTTTGTGGAAAAGCAAACAGAGTGAGTGATTCACTGGGTTGGTAACGGGCTCTGGGATCCCTAGGGATTCACAAAGTGCCGGCAGCCCACAGCATGCAAAATCACTCAGTGGTCTCAATCTAGTTCACCTCCTCAACTGACTCTAATTGCGAGGCATAGGAGCCGCGATTTAAGGGAAAGACTGAGGAGACACAGCCTCCTGTTCACACTGATCAGGCAGAGTTGCCCTGCGAGGAAGGCTGGAAGATCAACACGCACACGTTGCACATTTGCAACGAGCCACAGATCAGATCTTACTGAACATTTCCATATACAAATACAAACTCACTACAAATAGAAATCATGAGAAATATTCCTCAAAATTATCATAGAGTCCATGGCTTGTGGCTAAATAAAGCTCTGTGATCTCCACACTGGATTTGAAAGACAAAGGCAATAATAATTAGTAATCAGGGTGGGAAACGGAGCCTCACAACTTCCCCCCAAAGCAAAATCCATTAGCAGGAACCTTACTCAGCAGGACTAATTTAAAAGCTGTTTAACACTGTAGTGGTTACAAAAAACAAAATAAAGACCCAAAAAATCTTCCTTAGAGTTTGTCTCAGGCTCTGTCATCCATCTATCTATCTATCTATCTATATTATATATACATATATATGATATATACATGATATATCATGTATATATATTATATATACATATATACATATATGTATTATATATACATATATATATTAGTATTATTAGTATGTATTAGAAAACATATATATGTATATATGTTTATATACTCATACATATAGGCATAATTATATGTATACATATAATTTATAAACTATCTACATTATATATATTTTTATATACAGTAAAACCTTGGTTTGTAGGCATAACTTATCCCATAAACATGCTTGTAATCCAAAGCACTTGTATGTCAAAGTGAATTTCAAGAACCATTGGCTCAGTGGTGATGATGTGACATTCAGCATCACATACTACTCGTAATGCAAGACATCGCTTGTTTATCAAATTAAAATTTATTAGGAATGTTTGCTCACCTTGCAGAACACTCACAGAACAAGTTACTTGCAATCCAAGGTTTTGCTGTATATATAACCTATCTAATACATATAGCCTATCTATCTAATATGTATATTATCTCTCTAATATATATAGTATATATATATATATATATATATATATATATATATATAATTTATATATCTCTATATATACCATCTACCACATGCACAATAGTGACCTAAGGACAAATGCCCTGAGGGAACATTCTTCAGGGACATCCCCTCCCAAAGAAGGATAGACTCAAGGTGAAGCTGGACCCCCACTTAGCTGGGAACCTGAAACCAGATCGCAGGCTTCACAGCAATGAAAGTTTTTCATATGTAGAAAATTATAAAGAAAAGAGAGAGAGAGGAAGTCGTGTATGAGGTAAACACCATCAGTTGGTAAAAAAGAATAAGAAAAGGATAAGTAGTTATCAAAGAAAACAAAAAAGAGCAACAATAGATTCCAGAACAAGACAATAGCAGATTGCAAAATAATGTATTTCAGGATGGAATGAGTCAGGAACTTTTACAATGCTTGATTGGTTTGGGGTTTTTACAAATTGAAGTTGCAGTACATCCAACTGCAACAATTTCTCTACCCCAACTCCCCTCTCCCTTCTCCCCCTCAAATGTCTTAACTTTCTCCTGCTCTAGTCCAGACACTGAGAGTTCTACTGGCCTGGTCCTTCTTGACCCTTTCCTCTAGTTGAATAACACTCAGTCTTCTAACCTCGACTCAAAGTGTCAGACACAACCAGCTTGACTGCCCTTCCCACCTCTAATATGAAACTTCTAGATTCTCCTATAAAACTCATGGATTCTCTTGAACATCACATAATGCAATTTGCAATTATATATCTATTTGTCTGTCTGTTTACCTCCCGCACCAAACTGTAAGCTCCTCTTGGGCAGGAAATTGTCTATTTTGTTCACCACTGTGACATCTAGTCTCTAGCAAAGAGCCTGGCATAGAGTAAGGACTTAATAAAATTTGTTGCTGAATTAACAGACATCACCCCCAGAACCTCTCATAAGCCTTGGTGAGTTAGAAAATGATTGGGAGCAATAAAATGAGACCAAAAGACTGATATTTATAAACAAAATATTCTCAACTTTGAAAAAACAAGTGAGGCAGCATTTTGCCTCCTATGGCTAAAAGTGATAATAAAAATATATGTAATTATATTATTTATGATAAAACAGCAATTATGTCTAGAACTTATACAGCAATTAACCATGTGTCAGACACTGTTCTTACTTACATTAATTCACTTACTTCTCATGACCTCCCCCACATGACATAGGTACTATTATGATATCCACTTTAGAAATAAGAGATATTGAGGCACAGAATGTTAAACAACTTACTGAAAGTCACAAAGCTATTCAATGGTGGAACCTGTATTAGAAAGCATTCTCCAGAGTAAAAAAGCTAATAGGATATGTATATAAAATGAGAGACTTATTTTTTTTAATGTGTATTTATTTTTGAGAGAGAGGCAAAGAGAGAGGGAGACGGAGAATCCCAAGCAGGCTCTGGGCTGTCAGCACAAAACCCCATGCAGAGCTTGAACTCATGAACTGTGAGATCATGACCTGAACTGAGATCAAGAGTCAGATGCTTAACCAACTGAGCCACCCAGGTGCCCCAAAATGAAAGATTTATTTTGAGGAATAGACTTAAGTGTTTGCAAGGGCATATAGGCAGGAGACCAAGGAAGAGTTGATATTGTCATTTGAGTATGAAGACAGGATGCTAATAGAACTCCCTCTTCCTGGGGGATGTCAGCCTTTTTTCTTGAGGCCTTCAACTGATTGGACAGGGCCCACTCACCTTATGGAGGGTGACTAGCTTTACTTGAAGTCTACTGATTTAAATGCTAATCACACCTAAAAAAAAAACAAACAAAAAAACAAAAAAACAAAACACCTTCATATCAACATCCAGAATGTATTTAATCAAAACTGGGTACCGTGGCAGAGCCAAATGAAAATGTAAAATTAACCATCACAGGACTAATACACAAAGTCAGTCTGCTCCCAATATCAGAACCCTTGGTGAATACACTACCCAGGCATATAGACTTTAAGAATTGCCCTAAAGTTTATTTTCTACACTTAACGACAGTGAAGAAAGTATAGGTATTTGTGTGTATGTGTGAGCGTGTGTGAGAATAAAGAATGAAACACAGGACCACTGGGCTTCAGTAATTTCGATTTTCAACCGAACTCTACATGTCAAGAAAAGAACTCAGCACTTCAGAGCAATTCTGGCACCACAATATTCCAAGATAGCAGAATAACTAAAGTAACATTTATGTTTTCAAAGCAGAACAGTGAACAGAAGTCCAGCCCGAGTGTCACTTGAGATGACGCCATTAGTTGGCAAGTGGTTATCAGTGGAGCCAAATGTCAACACTCAGGATGGCCATGAGTTCTCCACCAGAGCGTCTCCACCAACTTCTCCTCAAACCCAGAGCCCGAGTTTCATGCTCAGCCCTTGGGCCATGGGTTCTCCACCAGAGCGTCTCCACCAACTTCTCCTCAAACCCAATACCCAAGTTTCATGCTCAGCCCTTGGAGCAATGTACTGCCTCTAGACATCTGGGTTAAATAAAAAACCGTGTCACCCTGTGGTTAATATATTAGGTCATGGACATACACTTACACAAGCCAAATGTTGTTTATTATTTATAAGCCACCATAGCAGAGAGCCAAGTCCTGTCATAATGGAGCACAGATCCATTCTGCTTCACTTTTCACATCCATAAAGGAGGGATAGAATTTCCAATTATGGATGTTGACACATTATAGAACACTGAGAGAAGTGATTGCAGAGGCACATTTCTCAGAGTGCAGCTTTTTCTTTAAAATATAGAGACTGGCTTTGCAGAAGATGCCCACTAGAGAATTGGAGTAAATATTTCCAAGGATTTTTTTTTTTGAAATGCTGAGGATAACAGAAGCTGTTTCCTGAGAACTTTTATCTACCATTAAAACAGATACTCTGAAGCCTGGCAGTGAAAGGTATCCTACTCCACCCCTGACATACCCTCTTTTCAGTATGAACCACAGTAGAGATGATGAATCCCCAGATCCCCGAAAAATAAGACTCTACAGGTCAGTTCCTTGGGGCAGAGCATCCAAATGGAATGATAGCTATATCCTTCGCCAGAAATAGACATCAGTTCATCTAAAACATTCAAGTTAAAGAGTCCAGATTGAGGAATCAAAATTTTATGTATAACTAGAGGCATGATAATTGATGATTTGGAACACCAAGAAACAATGTTTACATTTCAAACGCAGAGAGCTTGATTTTGCTGGCATGAACATGAAAAAGACAAAAAGGATATACACAGTCACACAGGAGGAAACATGTTTCAGCTATGAATGTTTCACTAGAAATGACAAAAAGAGCCTATGGGAAAACCCAGAGGAGAAGAGAATGGAGTGAACACAAGAGGACTTGTACACAGAGGGGATTTTAAAGGGGGTAGGACCATACTCTTCAAAAAAAGGAGAGAAGAAATCCCATTCCATCACTTCCCCTTTGCCTGGTCCCTTCAATTCCTGACTGTAAGGAGGAGAAAATTTGACCAATCTTCGGCTGGGTCCCCCCGAACCAATGCCATGATAAGGTAATTCTATGGGGCTAAGCACCAGAAGCAATGCAGATAAGGTCGGAGAGGATATTATGAAAAGGATGTGATAAATACACTGGCTCAGAGAGAACATTAGAAAGGAAGAGGCGAATTGTGAAGCTGGTCGGTGCAAAGTTAAAAAAAAAAAAAAAGGCAAAAGTTATTTGTCAAGAGGCTGTGTAAACAGGGAGAACAGAAGTGAAATGCTTTCCCAGATTCTAAGCGAGATGTTGGAATAAAAAGACTCCCTGGCCATCTGAAGAGAAAACTGGTAAGAAAAAGAAGTTTGGGGAAGAAATATCAACAATAAGCCGTTTTATGACACACACCCTGTGCATCTGGGGCATATTGACCTCATTTGGTGTGCAGGTGGCTGTATCTGGGAGGCGGGAGAAAGGTAGATAGTGCAAAAGGGCAGAAAGGGGAAGGCAGGGGAAGCGTGAGGGCTCATTAACATGCGCAGCAGGTGGCAGCTGAACCCTGGCAAGTTAATAGGATCCCCGGGTAAAATGGCAGATGAAGACGACCAAATGGGGAAAGTATAAAGGTGGAGCAGGCCAAGGAGAGACGAGGCAAAGTAATCAAAAGAATTGGATTGTGCAATGGATGAGAAAGAGGAAGTATTAACCTTAGGAAAAAGGGGAAGAGAAAGCCTGCAAAATAAAGTGGGAAACTGAGGAGGAAAAGGGACCCAAATACAAAAAGAAAACCCTGAACTGATTTCACAAAAACTATAGAAACTGGAGATCATTCAATTACCCTGGTCAGTTGCGTAGCCCAAATGTTAACGAGACAGAGTCTGAAGGCCGTCTTCTTCCCCAGGCCTCCAGCATGTCTACAAAGCCAACAGCTCCTCTTGGCAGTTGGATGCCTCTACCCCTGAGCTTCACAGGGTTCTGAAAACCAGTCGGACATCTTTCCATTCTACAAGGGTCAGCACTTCTGTGATCGTTAGCGAGTTCCGGCGACAATCTGATATGACTGAGTGTTTAAATAGCTGAAGCCATGGGGATGCTGGAGCTGTATGGAAAGAATGTTCCAATGTAGACGAGCAGTTGAAGCAAAGTTGGTTTTCTTGACATTCAGTTCACATTCTCGTTGTCTTCATTTCATGCCTGCTCTCATCCCGGTAGCTATTGGAATATCCCTGGACTTGCCTCTCCTTCCACCTCATAAGCATCTTAGAAAGACCCATTGCCGATTACTATAGTGTGTGTGTGTGTGTGTGTGTGTGTGTGTGTGTGTTTAAACACTGCTGAGCCAAAGGACACATATCTGGGTTTTTAATCTTCATTAAAAGTATTGGTTTTTTCTTTTCTTTTCTTTTCTTTTCTTTTTTTTTTCTTTTTTGAAATTTGAAAATACCTTTCTTTCGGTTTTGTGACTTTTCAGCATACTAATAAATTCTCTGCCTCCCTTGGTTCTAAGAATGAACGGATCGAAAACCTGCCATCCGTAAGTCAGAGGCAGGTTTGAGGTGGACACATTTTTCCCACTACCCTGTCTGCCACAATCTTATTAAAGTCCATTATTCTGCATGTTTGTGGAAAAGCCCAGAGACACATTTCAATTTCTCCTGAATGCCATCTCGCATGGCTAAGGATTTTGCGATAGTTTATGAGGCAATAACACGCTAGAGTTTAGCCGGTGTGGCGTCACATGGTGCGGTGTGATGTGCGTGTCTGTGTCCTTCCAAAGGGAAGGTGTTCTTTTCACCTCTTCAGGACTGTGGCGGAGAAGAAAGCCTCTACGGTTTATGCTCGCTTTGTCAGCCCTGGAAACAACCATCTGTTTCAGCTGTGGAGTGCTATCTGTCTGTTTTGTTTTTGGTTGGGGCGAGAACCACAAAGTAATTAACCATTCCAGTACTGGCTGCAAAAGAGATGGCCACTCTCACCATTGGGCCAGATTTTTGCTTTATCCAGTGTTGGAAGTGCTACAAAAAACTGAATAGCTATTCATCGTGTCTCATTGTTCCCTAAAGAGGCAACATGCTCTTTGTTATAAAGGCAACCTGGATTTTCCGACATACCATTTCATTTCAATGTCTGTGTGCCAAAGATGGAACAAAGTCTGGGCGCTGTAGACAAACAATCAAAACATGACAGTGACAAACACTCCGAGAGACCTCAGTCACCAACACGTGAACAATGGTATGTTGTTCACAGATGATGGGAGGTGTGAGCTAGGCTGGGAAGAAAATGAGAAAGAAAAGGAGGCAGGCGTTTGATTTTGAATATATTTGGGGATGTAATACTTTTCCCAATTGAGTGTAACTTTATAAGCTACAGCCCTAATAAATCAAAGACCTGTGGAAAGAGATAAGGACCAACAGGTTTTATATTTCATCCTATTTTTCTCATGGTTCCTCCACATATTTTTCCTTTCTATAGCTTCAATCTTGAACACGATGCTTTGTCTCTTTTCCTATCCATAAAATGGGATTAGCAATTGAATTTTGAACTGTGGAATGTTAACAAAACACCTGTCAAGTAGTTATATAAAATAGATTTTAAGAACTTTGGGCAATAGTCACCCTATAAGAGAAAAGCAAGGGAAATGAATGAGGTACTATTTTGTTTCTAACACTAAGTTCTCTGAATACTCTATGGTGTGTATTTATTAATTTCATAGGGCATAAAGTAAGTACAAATGCTCTCTCTATTTTCAACTCACTCTTTTATCTTTTCCGGTACATTTAAAAGTTTGATGAAACAGGTTAGCTTTCATATGAGATAAGACAATACTTTCAGTGGAGTCGGCTAAATTATCTATCTTTGTACGTATTCTTGCCATGTACATAATAGCAGGGTTTAAAAAATTAGGCTCTCATCTCCTGAATATATCCTTGAAGCCATCCCACTGCTTTTCCTGAAGCTTATGATATTTCTTGGGGTTTTTTTTTCTAATTAACATTTATTTTGCCTTAGATGATAATTTATAAAGATATTTTACTTCGCAATTAAAAATACTCTTTGTGGGGCGCCTGGGTGGCTCAGTCGGTTAAGCGGCCGACTTCAGCTCAGGTCACGATCTCGCGGTCCGTGAGTTCGAGCCCCGCGTCGGGCTCTGGGCTGATGGCTCAGAGCCTGGAGCCTGCTTCCGATTCTGTGTCTCCCTCTCTCTCTGCCCCTCCCCCCTTCATGCTCTGTCTCTCTCTGTCTCAAAAATAAATAAAAAACGTTAAAAAAATTAAAAAAAAAATACTCTTTGTTAATTAACGAGACCAATCAATCCAAATCTACTTATCAATGTCTCTTTCATTTTTAGGCAGATATCAAGTCTTCCATTTTTCTTTCCTCAACACTGATCACTCAACCTTATTCGGTTATTCACTTTTTGGTATGCTATTTTGATTGTTTCTTTTTAAAAAAAAACTGTATATATAAGAAATATTGAGCCCTAACTAAAACCATGTGGGGCAAGGTGTGTTTACTTCCTATTTTTTAAAGAGACAAAACTGTAAATTGGAAAAATTATTGCTTTCCAAGTTTAAAGTTATTATTTTCTTAACTCATATATTTCACCCACGATTCTCTGTACGATTTCAAAACTTTTGGAGTAGTTGTGTTTTTAACTATAACCAGGATCATGCAAATGTTTCTGTTGCCTTGATGAAAGTTAGATTTAAAGTTTCTTGTTGCTCCATACAGAAAGAGAGAATGTCCTAGTTCTGACCTTGAGGCTATCTGGTCTGGTGGCCACTGCATTTATGGATAACATTGATTCAACTGATATCTTTAGCCTGCTGTCTGCATCCAAAATGATACAGATCACTCTTATCAAGGTACAGTCTTCTAGAGAACATTGAAAACCCGGCCAAAGAGAAAGCTTTTGGCAAAATTACAGAGTAAGTGATGTTTTAAGTTATATACCCCTGACCCTCTCATTAGAATTCAATATCTGTGAAGACAAGGTCAATGTTATGTTCAACTTTGCAATCATTCCCTTCCCCCCTCATCCTCAGCCTCAGTTCTTCTGTCGAATAGGAGGCCTCAGAGTAGACATCCAGAAAATGTCTACACTACATGATACTTGCCTATACCCCATTCTTTCTCTTTTTCTTTTGTCCTTATCCCTCTAGGGTATTCAAACAGAATCTTCATGAAGCCCTGCTCTCCTCAAGAATTTTGTCATGCTCTTGCCTAGGAGTCTCAAAACTTGTTGATGAGGTGATCACCAACCCATCAATAAAATCTTTTAAACTAACACATTTTATACACTTACAATTCTGCACTCAATTCTGATTCCAAATGCTCAGGGTTCTTTCCCCACCACCAAGCAATTAACTCAATTTTGATGCTATCTACCTGGTGATAGTGTCAGATGCCACAGGGTAAGGGCTCGAGACCACAAGACCACTCCCAATTCGGATGCCATTCCCAAGTCCAGACTGTCACCTGAGCTTCTGACCAACTGGCTACAAATGAGAGGTTTCCAGAAGGATCCCATGACCTCCTTCTCCTGTTCCATTAATATGATAGAGTTGGTTACAGAATTCAGAAGAACAGTTTACGTACTACATTACCAATTTATTATAAAAGGAGATGACTTAGGAACAGCCAGATGCATAAGTCAAGGTGTGTGGAAAGGGACAAAGAGCTTTCATGCTGTCTCAGCAGACCACTCTCCCTGAATCTAAACCTGTTCACCAACCTGAAAGCTCTCTGAACCCCTTCCTTTTGGATTTTTATGGAGGCTTCATTATATAAGCATAAATGACTAGATCCCTGGCCATTGAAGATTTAATTCAATCTCTAGCCCCTTTTCCCTCCTCAGAGGTGGGGAGGAGGGAACGAGTGGGACTGAAAGTTCCAACTCTCTAACCACACAGTTAGTTCTCTTGTAACCAGTCTTCATCCTTGGGAGACTTAAGAGCCTTTGAAAAGTCACCCCATTTACATAGCAAAAGACATATTTATGGTTCTCCTTACTTAAAAAAAAATCAGGGCTTTTAGAAGCTCTGTGCCAGGAACAGGGACATAAAACAAATATATGTAGACATTTTAATAGAATGAAATAAGGAAGAAATACATATTCTTTAAATAATTTTCCTTTCCCTTATTGATGGTACAAAAGAGTTTGCTTTCAGAAAATACATTATCAGTTTGAATGTTTTGGGGTTTTTTTAAGGGAAAACAATGTTGAAAATGCTTCCTTCCTTTTAAAAACCTTTGTTTAACACCAACAGGTACATAATTAAAACAGTATAGTAAAAACTTCAATTTATTTTGGTTCTTGATTTTTGTGGCTGTTATCTGTGAAAAAGACAACTCTCAAAGACAGGGACATTCTTATAAAATTGTAATACCAATTTTTTTTAACTCCACCCAATAAACTTGAAAAGAATTTTGTTGAAACAAGGCTAGTAAATTTGCATCTTCCCTAATGTCATTTGGTTGTTTGAGGAAATAAATTGAAGATGTTATAATTTTATACGTGTAACAAACAGGCACCTTTGAAGTTCCTCGGCTGCAATACATTAAAAAAAAAAAGTTTGGTAATTCTTTTTCCAAAGTTTTTAGGTGTTCAGATGTGAGACTTTAAATAGATGACATATTCATGTTGTTTTTAGCAACAAAATCACTCCAAATTTTCCTAGCATGAATTTTTAAAAAATTTCTCTATAGCATGCGTATCTTTCAAGATTGAGCCATTGCTTTCTCACTCCTTGTAGAAAATGGCACATTTACAGATATATATGCCAGATCACTTACCACTGACAGTCATTTCCTCATAATTTCGATGATAAAGAGCTTCTATTAGGGATACACGTATATTGTGCCATTTTCCTGTTTTCATGTGCCTGCCTTACTAGTCATTTCCCAGCCAGAGTTTCTGTGACAGACAACTTATTGGTACACTTGACTGTTTTGTCCATTACCTAAACTGGATAATGTAATGAATGCATCAACTTAACGTAGCTTCACATTAATAAAATTAATGAATTTTAACTTAAATTTAACATATCCCTTTATTAACAGCAAATGAGGCTAAAAGAATAGAAGAAAGTATTTTGAAATCACACACCCCAAAGGACTTGAATCCAGAATATATAAAGAATTTTCGAAACCCAACAATAAGAAAATAAATGATGCAACTAAAGGGCAAAAGAGAAGGACAGATATTTCATGGAAAAAGACAAGGAATGACAGAAAAGATAACAACGGCAAGTAGGCACCCAAAAAAGATTTCGAAATGAGGAAGATGTAAATTAAAACCGTAAAAGAGATGCCACCCTGTACCTATTGGAATGACCAAAATAAAACAATATTGACAATACCAAATACTGACAAGAATGTGGAACAATTAGAACTCTCCTGTGTTGCTGGTGGGAACGCAAAATGGTACAATCGTTCTGGAAAACATTAGATCATTTCTTACAAAGTCAAACATGTACTTACCCTGTGACCCGACAATCCCAGTTTTGAATACTAGATAAGTGAAAAACACTCTCACTTAAAAACCTGTACCCATTAAATAGCTATTTTCATGACTGGCCAAACTGAACACAACTCAAATGAACTTCAGAAGGTAAACGGATAAACCGTGCATAGTCACACAAGGAAATATTCTTCAGCAGCATATAGGAACAAGGAATTATGCTAAGCGAAAGAAGCGAGTCTCCAAAGGTCACATGTTTTATAATTCCATTTTTATGATATTCTCGAAAAGACAAATCTGTAGAGATGGAGAAATGATTCGTGGCTGCCAGGGATTACGGGTGGAGGAAAACACAACCCCAAAGACATAGCCCAAGAAAGTTTTTTTTATGGTGATAGAACTGTTTTATATCTTAATTGTGGTGGTGGTTCTGTAAACTTATGCACGTGTTTTAATTTACAGTATTGCAAACCAAAAGAAAAAAGTCAAATTTACTGTATTGATAATTTAAAAAATATAGAGTTAAAAATAGAAAGCAAATGAGGCCACAGTCAACCCATCATCAGCATTATGACCATTTGACATAGGGACAAAGTGAAGGCATAATACCTGTTAATAAAGCCTAATTTATTTCTTTTAGGTGAAAAGTAAATAGAAATAAAAACTTTAGTGTTTTCCTGCAACTCACTAGATTGTCCAAACACACACCTGACTCTGAAGACTGCTGCCTTAGACTCTTGTCTCTCCAAGCATGGTTCCTGGATCAGCAGAACTTTGCAAACCATTGGTAAGTTGTCAGAACTCTGGGTGTGAGGTCCAGAGATCTGGGTTTCAGCTGGCCTGTCAGATGATTCTGAGGATGATAAATTTTGAGAAACATCGACCTGGAATGTTTGTTAAAATATAGTTTCCTGGACCCCAGGAGACTTTTTCTTTTTTCTTTTCTTTTCTGTTTTCTCTTCTGGGCCAACCAGGCAGTCTCCCTCCCAGCCCTAGAACTTCTGATTCAGTAGATCTCGTGTGGAAACCAAGAATTTTCTTTTCTATAAGTTCCCAGTCAATGTTGTTGCCACTGGCCTAGATGCCATACTTTGAGATTTACTGCTGTAGCCCCCTCTGTTCATTGCACTAGCCACTAGCCACAAGTGGCTATGTAAATTTTAATTAATTAAATGAAATAAACATTAAAACTGTAGTTTCTCATTTACACTAGCCACATTTCAGTTGCTCCCTAGTCATGTGATTTATCATGTGGCTCTTTAAGAAACAATTTCCTGACTGGTTTAGGGAAGCGCTGCCCAGTAGAACCCAATGATGATGGAACTGTCCCTTACTTACGCTAATATAGTAGCTTCTAGCCATGCATGACTCTTCAAAGTTAAATTTTAACAAATGTCAATGAAATAAAATTAAAAATGTAATTCCTCAGTCATACTAGTCTCATGTCAAGGACCTATTAGCCACATGTGGCTAGTGGCTACCATATTAGATATGGTAGCTAGAGTATATGGGAGACCAATACGGAATATTTCCATCACCAAGACTTCTATTTATTGGAAAGTGCTTTTTAAGATCATGGGTCAGAAAACCTTTTCTTAAAACTCCCTGAATGGGAAGTAGTAAATAATTGAGGTTTCCAGACCCCATGGTCTCTGTCACAGCTACTTAACTCTGCCTTTGCACTGGAAAGCAAGTAAGGAAGCCAATGGACATGACTATGTTCTGATGAAACGTTATTTACAAAAAACAAGCAGTTGGTCTATAGGTCATAGCCTATATTAATCTAGAAACCAAAATGAGTCTTCTAGAAGCTCTCTTGGCTACTTTAAGTCTGGTTATGCCAAGACAATGTCCAAATGTTGTTGTAGAAATATTAAGTAATATTATTGGTGGTGATTTACTGTCAAGTGAGAGGAAAGATTGGCTCTATGGCTGCCTAAAATGGAGATATTTTGATGTCGATTGAAACACTTTGGAAACATATTGTTTTATTGGCTTAAAGTAGATGAAACACTGCTATGGAACACTTTGTTTTCATGGTGTCATTAACTGCTTCGCAATGTGTATCTCCATATACCTTCTACCATTACAACTTCATGGGCAGTCAGTTCTTTTTGGTGCAACAAAACTGATATTTGAAAATCATCATTCGCTCATTCTTTATATTAAAAAAACTTATGTTCAGGAGGGAAGCAGTTAACTACCTAGTGCTTAAAAGAAAAAAAAAATTACTAATATTTCCTTTCAAGGTAAAGGAACTTGTATCTATATAGTTTGGGTTAATACATCTTTAAATGCATATAATCTACCAGGGACTGGAATACTATGGGATAAACATGCAATGTTGCCTTTGCTAAGCATTTAAATGAGTGGTGAGGTTTCAAAGTACCTAGAATCTTGAAGTAGATATGTATCTGTTGTTTTCCTCCACTTGACCTTCCAACAGGTCTGGTGGTTGTTCCCGCGAGCCTTTGGATTCAGAGGGGAAATAGCTGAGAGAAGCCCTTGGTTGTTAATCCAAGTGCTCAAAAGAAGGGTCAAGTTCCTTAGATAAGTTCTTTTCAACTACTTTATTTTTACTTTTATCTGCCTTAATTATCATTTTAATGTGTCTTCATTTCAAAAAAAAAATAAATAAAGTTTCAAAAAGGAAAAAAAAACAAACAAAGATAAGAAATTCACTGACCCCAAACCATCTAATAATAACAATGAATGTCTGCTCTCATGGGGTAAATGTCATTTCCAGGTAAGTAGGATTGGGGTACCCTGTTCCAGATGACAAATGTTATCTTTCCAGGAAAATAGACCCTTAGCTTTGCTGTGTTTCCAAAGGTTACTAAGGCTTGTGCTGTTTTGTTTGTCACCTGTTTGCTCTCTTTTGAGAGTTGTACTCAAATTTGTGGACCTTGTCCAAACCTCAAAACAACTGGATCCTGGCAGAAGAATGAGTTGATAAGGGCAAGTGTCAGAATTCATCCTAACAAATGAAAGGTAAGTGGTAAAGGAAAGTCATAGGTCATAGTACTACAGGCACAATACTGTGGAGTTGTTACCTATTAAGGGGGAAAAAACCTGCAAAATTAAATATTAGAAAAATATTGCATTTTAGTAAATAGTAGCTTTTCTGTTATTCTGATAACTATTTAACATTTTTTTTTTCTATTGACTATACGTTGTTACTTTGTAGGAAAAGAATTTATTCAGTTCTGAGCCAATTCAATGATTGGGAAAAAATGTCATAGTGAATGTGGAATTTTAAGACAATTGGATATATTAAAAACCTATCAAAGATCTTTGGTACTCACGGGAATGGTCATCCCTATCAATGTACCAAGGACATAATAGGTGTGTGGTAAGTATTTATGGAATGAATGTTGAGTGAATTCAGAACTGAAACATTGGAAGTGTAAGGTTCCAGTGCAAGTTTTTCCAGTTCATGAGTTTACAGAAGACAAATGATCACGCTTAAATAGGGTAGAGCTGATTAATCCACTGGACAAGAAAAATAAGGTGAGTGTATCTAGCCAAGAGGAATAGATATTTGGGAAAGGAGTTCCTCAGAGTTTACAGATCAGTGGCATTGACACTCGGCAAAACATTGCTTTAAAATCACATTGTTTTTCAAATATTTGTCTTTCTGCCAAGACTTCACTCTCAGCCTTCTGATTGGCAGTTGATGAATCATGCCTCCTGTAATCACATGCCGACTTATCTTGATCTTTCCATGTAAACAAGCAGAGGAAGAAGAGGTATGTTTAGAGCGAAATAGTACAGTAGAGTTTGTAAATGCTTTTCTCACTGAACAATGATTCTGAAGAGTAACAAAGTCTGCATGAGTATATAAATGGCACCAGTATAAAAAAATAAACATAAAGGACATCCTTTAAACAACCACAGCACTTTGTCAAATTTAAGGTGTTAACTAAAACTTAAATACTTTAGGTATTTACACAAGGAACAATGTTTAAATGGAAATGTAAGACCAAAAAGGTGGTTTACATAATTATTAATATACTTACTGTGGGACTATTGCCCTAGGAATATCTTGAGGAAACAGTTTAAATAAGTGATTAATTTGTTGAAGGTGTTGTTTATAGTGTTTTGAATTAAGATCATAAGTTTATCCAATAATAAGCCTATTTTTGTCTTAGTATGAAGTTTCTGGGAATATATAAAAGCTAACAGATCCTCAATGATGAAATCATTTGGAAATCCCAAGTAGACGGTCATTTCAAAAATGCCCATAACAATATACATCCAACTTGATCAAAGTTAAGGTGGATTTGAACTTAAGGCAAAAAACAGCCAAATTTGGTAAAAGTGTGAACCCAATTTTGCAGACACAGTAATTATGGCTATAAAAATGAACTATGGTGGGGCCAACTTAAAAAAAATCTGTGTAAATGTGTTAACAACTAAAAACTGCAAATAAAGCTGTCAACATTTATGGTATGTTCCATTATACCTCATGTGGCAGAAAGTAAAATGATAGAAATGAAGTTTTCTTTAATTAATAAAAAAAATATTCCTGTTTCATTGGACCAATTCAAAAGTCTCTTTCTTGTTAAGGTAGACTGCTGAACAAAACTTTCTTAGCAGGAGATTTATGCTAGCTTTAAGTGACAAAATATACACAGGAATGTTAAAAATAGAATTATAATAAGTAGAAACTTAATATAAGAGTATTTAAAACGATTTTTTCCCAGTATTTTTCAATCTTTGGCCCATTGTTTTTCTTTTTTTTTTTTTTTTAAATTTTTTTTTTTAACGTTTATTTATTTTTGAGACAGAGAGAGACAGAGCATGAACGGGGGAGGGGCAGAGAGAGAGGGAGACACAGAATCGGAAGCAGGCTCCAGGCTCCGGGCCGTCAGCCCAGAGCCCGACGCGGGGCTCCAACTCACGGACCGCGAGATGGCGACCTGAGTTGAAGTCTGACGCTTAACCGACTGAGCCACCCAGGCGCCCCTACCCCATTGTTTTTCAATTCTCCACAATAACACATGAATTCAGGTATTTGCAAATGTCTTAAGTACAATATGCTTTATTACTTTCTCTAATTTTATATACTACTGCACAATTGTTTTATGCTGTAAATATTAATACCTTTTTTCAGATGTCAGTAATTGATTCCATTCAGAATTAATACAGTACATTTTCAGGCAGTTCGAGATTTCCTTACCTCTAGTTATTCCCTCTGTTTCATTTCCTTGTTGGAGATACAATACACAGTCACAATCAAGAAAAATGCAAATTTATATTTACAAACATTTAGCAAAATCCTTCAGTGGGTCATGATGACCATTCTGTTTGTTATCAACAACGCAAAAGTACTTAAATTTTTATTTCCCTCACAATATTTAGAAACAATTTCTCTTATTTTAACATTATTTGGCTATTTCAAATTTGTATATTTGGATCATTCTTAATAAAGCACATATTCCTATGGTACTGAATTAATTAGAAAAAATAGCTATCACTAAGGGGTATTATTTGATAATTGAATTACAAAATTAACCTAACAGTGACAATTATCTGTAACAAGCTGTAATTCCATCATGGACTTTGAGAATGCAAAATAATGAAAATAAACCAAAATACTTTTAAGACGAATAAACAACAAAACATTTTTAAAGATCAGATTGCAGTTTTAAATAATAAGTGGAATTGAATAAATTGGTTTTATCACCTGATGCAGGGATAAACGAGTTCAAAAACTTTTCTATCTTTATATTTCTTCTACTAAGATTTTTGTCTCCATTTTCATATATCAATGCCTACTTTGACCTTTTATTTTATTTCTTACTCAAAACATGTTTACCTTCTTAAGAACTAAATGTAATTGAAAAAAAAAAAAAATTATTCTGTGACCACACAACTAGCCACTACCCAATCTCCAGTAGTTGTGTGCAGGGAAGATAAACCACAAAAGCAGGGAGAGCTCTTTTTAGTCTTCTCTGCTTATAACATATTTGTGATCTTGGGTAGCCCCGAGCCTCAGTTTCTCCATCTTCATAAAGAATTAGATACCTTTTAACTTTGCTTCCAGTTCTGATTTCTGAGATTCTATAAAATTGTTTTGCTTGCCAGAATATTGATATTAGTGGCATGCCAATATCACAGTTAAGAGTAACTGCACACAAAACATCACATATGTGAGCATATCTATGAAATATATGAAGAGCATGTAGTTTGAACTAAATGAAAATTAAAAAAAAAAAACAACTTACCAAAATTTGTGGGATGCAGCAAAAGCAGTGCATAGAGGTAAATTTATAGCATTGAATGCACATATTAGAAATAAAGAAAGATCTAAGATCAATAATCTAAGTTTCCTCCTTATGAAACTAGAAAAAGAAGAGCAAATTAAGCCCAAAGTAAGCAAAAGAAAATAAATAATAAGAATTTTAGCAGTAATAAAAAATTGAAAACAGGAAATCAATAGAGAAAAATCTCTATGAATAAAACCAAATGCTGGTTCTTTGAAAAGATCAATAGAGGCGCCTGGGTGGCTCAGTCGGTTGAGCTTCCTTCGGCTCAGGTCATGATCCCGCGGTGTGTGAGTTCCAGCCCCGCGTCAGGCTCTGTGCTGACAGCTCAGAGCCTGGAGCCTGCTTCGGATTCTGTGTCTCCCTCTCTCTCTGCCCCTCCCCTGCTCATGCTCTGTCTCTCTCTGTCTCAAAAATAAATAAAAACATTAAAAAAAATTAAAAAAAAAAAAAGATCAATAAAAGTAATAAGCCTCTAACCAGGTAAACTAAGAAAAAGAGGGAGAGAACACAAGTTAGTAATACCAGAAATGAAAGAGTGCACATCACTACAGATCCCCTAAACGTTAAAAGGATATTATGGATGGGTGCATGGGTGGCTCAGTTGGTTAAGTGTCTGACTTCAGCTCAGGTCATGATTCATGGCTCGTGAGTTCGAGCCTGGTGTCCAGCTCTGTGCTGACAGCCTGGAGCCTGTTTCAGGTTCTGTGTCTCTCTGTCTCTCTGCCCCTCCCCGACTCGTGTTCTGACCCTCTCTCTCTCTCTATCAAAAATAAATAAACATTAAAAAAAGGATACTATGGACATAAAGAGAATATTATAAACAAATTTATATTCACAAATTTGATAACCTAAGTGAAATGAACCACGTTCTTAAAAGATAAAATCTGCCAAAACTCACAGAAGAAATAGACAATCTGAATTAGTCTACGTCTATTAAGAAATTATACCAATACTTAATAACTTTCCAAAACATAAACCACCAGGTTTACCAGTGAATTCTACCCAATATTTGAAGAAGAAATATAACAATTCTTTACAATCTCTTCCAGAAGATAGAAACAGAAGAAATATTTTCTAACTCATTCAATGAAGCCACAATTACTCTCATACCAAAATCAGACAAAGATATTGCAAGAAAAAGAAACTATAGACCAGCATACCTCATGAAAATAGATGCAAAAATCAAAATATTAGCAAATCTAACAATGTGTAAAAAGAATTATAACCATGACCATAATGATATTTATCCCAGGTATGCAAGGCTGGTTTAACATTTGAAAATTAGTTAATCCAGCATATCAATCAACTAAGGAAGAAAATTCATATGATCATATCAGTAGAGAGAAAAATCCCACGCCCATTCATGAAATAAATTCTCAGAAACCTAAAGTACAATGGAACTTCCTCAATTTGATAAAGAACATCTACAAAAAATAAAAAACTGTAACTAACATCATTCTTAATGGTGAGACACTCAAAGCCTTCTGACTGTTATCAAATACAAGGCAAGGATATCCCCACTCAACACTTCTTGCCACCCCTATACTGAATGTTCTAGCTAATGCAAAAAAAGGCAAGAAAAGGAAATGAAAGGTGTACATACTATGAAGGAAGAAATAAAATTGTCTCTGTTCACAGATGACATCATCATCTATGTAGAAAATCAGAAAGAAATGAAAGGAAAAAGACAAAAAAAACTCTTACAACTAATAAGCGATTACAGCAAGGCCACAGGACACAAAGTTAATACACAAAAGGCAATTGCTTTCCTGGGGAAACTCAATATTATGATGCATATGCCAATCAAAATCAAACCAAAGCAACACCAATCAAAACCTCAATAGAGGGGCGCCTGGGTGGCGCAGTCGGTTAAGCGTCCGACTTCAGCCAGGTCACGATCTCGCGGTCCGTGAGTTCGAGCCCCGCGTCAGGCTCTGGGCTGATGGCTCGGAGCCTGGAGCCTGTTTCCGATTCTGTGTCTCCCTCTCTCTCTGCCCCTCCCCCGTTCATGCTCTGTCTCTCTCTGTCCCAAAAATAAAAAAAAAAATAAAAATAAAAAATGTTGAAAAAAAAAATTAAAAAAAAAAAAAAAAACCTCAATAGACTATTTTGTGGATATCAAAAAAAAAAAAAAAAAATTCTAAAGTTTATTTGGAGAGGCAAAAGACCCAAAATAGCAAACACGATATTAAAGGAGAAGAATAAAGATAGAGGTCTGACACAACTTGACTTCAAGGCTTACTACAAAGCTACAGTAATCAAGACAGTGTGGTAATGGTGAAAAGATAGATAAATAGATCAACGGAAGAGAATGAAGAGCCCAGAAATAGACTCACCTAAATATGGTCAACTGATCTCTGACATAGGGTCAAAGACAATATAATGGGGCAAAGATAGTCTTCTCCACAAATGGTGCTGGAATAACTGGACATCCACCTGCAAAAAAACAAATAAAACCGAACAAAAAATATCTAGACACAGGCCTCCTAAAAATTAATTCAAAATAGATTGCAAACCTAAATGTAAAACACAAAACTAGAAAATAACATAGGAGAAAACCTAGATGATACTTTTTAGATGCAACACTAAAGACACTATCCACGAAAGAAAAAAATTGGTAAATTGCATTTTTTTTCAATTAAAATGTTCTGCTCTGCTAATGATGATATCAGAAGAAAAGCCATAGACTGGGAGAAAATATTTGCAAAAAAACACATCCGGTAAAAGTCTGTCATGTACAATACACAAAAAACTCTTAAAACTCAACAATAAGAAAGCAAACAACCTTTTAACAGTTGATAAGTTATCGCACCAAAGAAGGTATGCAGATAACAAAAAAGCTTATGAAAAGATGCTTCACAGCGTATATTATCGGGGAAATGCAAATTAAAACAACAATGATATTCTACTACACACGTGTTAAAATGGTAAATATCTGGAACACTGACGACACTGGTGAGCATGCAGAGCAACAGGAACTCTCATTCGTTGCTGGTGGGAATGCAAAAGAGTACAATCCCTCTGCCAGAAAATTAGTGGTTTCCTACAAAACTAAATATCCCCTTCCCAAATGATCCAGGAATCACATTCCTACTGGGATTTGCCCAAAGCAGTTGAAAAATGTATGTCCACACAAACACCTGCACCCAATGTTTACAGCAGCCTTATTCGTGATTGCCAAAATTTGGAGGCAACCAAGATGTCCTTGAGTAGGTGATTTGTAAATAAACTGCGGTAAGTTCAGACCATGGACTATTAATCAGTACTAAAAAGAAATGACTATCAAGCTATGAAAAGACATGAGGAATTTTAAATGCCTATTACTAGGCTAAATAAGCCAATCTGAAAAGGCTATGTATACTATGATTCTAACATGATTCTAACATATGACATTCAGGAAAAGGCAAAACTATGGAGAAAGTAAAAAGATCAGTGGTTGCCAGGGATTGGGAGGAAGGCGGAAGACGGCAAGGGATGAATAGGCAGAGACCAGAAGATTTTTAGAGCACTGAAAATATTCTGTATGATTCTGTAATGATGGGTACATGTCATTACACATTTGTTCAAATTCATAGGCTACACAACACTAAAAGTGGGCTGTACTTCTCCTTAACTTCTCTTTGAACTTGAAATTGCTCTAAGAGTATAAAATGTTAATAAACATTTAGAAGTAAAACATTAACTAAAAATATCAAAAGATAGGAAAAAAAACACCAAGCAACAGTGATAGGAATAAAAGGACATGTTTGCATAAAATAGAGCCTTTTTAAAGTGAAAGAGAAAATGTAATGAGACGTAATATGCCAGCCCTGTCAAAGTTGTGTTTAGGGCGCACAGCGCAACCTGACTCAAAACGAACATAACCAACACTGCCATCAGTAACTGAAGGTCTTAATTTCTTAAAATGCAAGCCCGTGACCATTTCTTTCTGTCACATCGGAATCTAGAACAGAGCTCTTGATACAAGTAGGTGCTATGTAAATGTGTTTTTAATAAATTGGTAGAGGGGGTCTACTGGAATAGGCTGACAAATTTGCACACAAACAGTAAGTGACAAACATAGGCAGAAACCCACCAACCCCAAAAGGCAACATTTTTGTCGTTAATATAAAGAACAAATATGCTGTACTCTCCAGGAAGAATCCTTGTGCAGAAATTTAGCTTCTAGGTCAATAATGAAATGCTTAAGACATCATCAGGAGCAGAAATTTGGGAGATGAAAGACGATGATATTGTTGTACATCCATAGGACTCTAAGCACCAGTTTATAAACCACTAAAAACTGTCAGTTTTCCCATGACACATTATATTCTCATAAAAAGACACAAATGCTAGATTAAGTTTGAATTTGAATTAGCAAAGAATAAGAAAATCAATTTAAATGTTCCCAGTGCAATCTCAACCCTTGCACTCTTGCTTTGCATCTGTGTATTTCATTAGTATATTTTGTTACATGATCATGTAATATTTATGCAGTAACATAATATGCTCTGTACATCTAAGATTAGCGAAAAAGTGCAGTGTTCCTTTCCATTATTTTGTGCCCTTTATCTGCTGAACACTCTGTAACATTAGCCGGGGTTTGGTGATTATGTAATAAGGGCTCCCATTCTAATACACCCTGCACAGTTGGAGGATTGCTGTGGGAACCTTAACTCTGCAAATCCTGAGTTTTGGAACAATTAAAGCCTTGGTTTTAATGTCACATTCACCTCATTTTTTCCCCAAATATTTTGCTTTTTCTCCTGAAAACCCGTAAGTACTGCAGTAGAAGAGATGTAACAAGAATTATAGGAAAAAGTTCCACAGGAGATGAAATAACAGCTGCCATCTGGTGCGTAACAGATGTGTGTTCCACGAACTTTTTTTTTTCCTTTTGAGTTCTCCTCTCCAAGTCCTGGCCAGACCCAAACTCTGTGCCTAGCTTATGAAATCTGACAACTTTACAGCCCCAGGCTGAATGCCTGCAGGCTAGTGTTTTTCCTTGAATTCACTGAGGCTCCAGGGAATAAACTAACAGGTTCAAGAATGATACCCAAAGGTTATTTTCCCCCCAGAAAATTGTGAAGCACTGACATTAAGTTCCCTTATAAGAAATAAAGTTCAAATAGTTTCCAACAAAGGGACATTAAAGATTCTATGCCTCCGAAGATAGATATTCAGGATTTAGCATCTTCAGCAGATGCTGTCCCAATCCTAGAGAAAAGAATCACCTGGAGGATCACGTTGTTTCTTCCATCCAAGGAAAATAGGTCAGACCTAATTAGCCATTAATATCTGTACAAGTACAACCCTACAGAAACAGATAAAGCCACCTGCTTCCTAGCACCTGGTCATGGGTCCTGCAAATTCTGGGGCTTGTCATTTCTATCAGAAAGCATGGACACATGTGAAAAGTAATTAGAAGTTTGGAGTGCTGTAAGCTTTGTGATTTTATAAATTGAGACAGAATCGCTTTTATTTTTCTTCTTAAATTTATTTATTTTGAGAAAGAGAGAGAGTGCGTGTGTGTGAGCAGGGGAGGCGCAGAGAGGGAGAGAGAGCAGATCCAAGCAGATTCCGTGGTGTCATCATGGAGCCTGACATGGGGCTCAAACCCACAAACTATGAGATCATGACCCGAGCCGAAACTGAGAGTCTGACACTCAGCCAGGTGAACCACTCAGGCACCCCTAGACAGAATTGTTTTTAAAAGGTTGAATGACCAAATTAAAATTTAAAAAGTCTTTTTTTTTTTTTCCCCAAAAGAGAGTTGGCAATGATATTTTCTTTGGAAATTTTTGTTTGCTTCCAGAGCTCAAGAGCTAGTTACATCAGCTCTCACATTTTTGTCATGGTGCCTATTTTTAGGGGTTAGATTGATCTATTCTTAATGCATTGCGTTGGTAATGCACTTGACATGCCCTTAAAGTTTAACAGTTGTGTGTGTGTGTGTGTGTGTGTGTGTGTGTGTGTGTGTGAATGAGAGTACCCTTATCTCTTTACCTTTCAACTATGGTACACTACAGAGCTCAAGCAAGCAAGTATGGGTTTCAATAACTACAGTTCTGAGACAATACAAGGGTAAGTGTTGGAACGCTGCTTTACTAGCGTGTTCCATGGTTTCCTCCTCTTGTTATGGTCCCAGAGTAGCTCAGATTTCCATTGGTCGCCACTGATCATTTTTCTCTCTAAAGCCACTGTCAAATATAAATTTACTTCATTTCCTTAGAGCCTCAACCATGCTGAGGTTCTCCATTGTCCAATAAGACAAAACACCAGAAAAAGAAGTCAGTGAAATGGAAATAAGCCATCTATCTGATAAAGAGTTCAAAGTCATGTTGATACTTGGAAGAAGAATGGATCAACACAGTGATATCTTCAGGAAAGAGATGAAAAATATAAGAAAGTTTTAAACAAAAGTTACAGAGCTGAAGAATACAATAACTGAACCAAAAAATACACTAGAGGGGTTCAATAGCAGACTGCATGAGGCCAATGATCTGATTGTTCTTTTGCTGGAAGACAAAGCAATAGAATTTACCCAGCCAGAGAAGCAAAAAGAACAAAGAATTTTAAAAGATGAGCCTAAAGAAATCCACACTGAGACATATAATTGAAATGGTAAAAGTTAAAGATTAAGAGAGAATCTTAAAGCAGCAGGAGGAAAACAACTTATTACATACAAAGGAAACCCATAATGCTATCAGCAGATTTTCAGCAGAAACTTTGCAGGCCAGAAGAGAGTATGGCATGACATATTCAAAGTGTTGAAAGGAAGAAACATCCAACCAAGAATTCACTACCCAGCAAGGTTATCATTGACAATTGAAAAAGTAATTAAGAATATTATAGATAAACAAAAGCTAAAAGAGTTCATCACAACTTAAACTGGCCTTACAAGAAATGTTAAAATGTTTCTTTAAACTGAAAAGAAATGGTACTAATTAAGAGCAAGAAAACACACAAAAGTAAAAATCTCACTGGAGAAAGTAATTATAGTAAAGGTACTGGAACACCTTTAAAGCACCTATAAAGCACCTATAAAGTCACCTATAAAGCAACTATGAAAGTTAAAAGAGAAAAATAATAAAATGAACTAAAGTTTCAGTAATTAGTTAAAGGATACACAAAATAAAGAGATGTAAAATGTGACATCAACTATATAAAATGTAGGAAGGGGAAGAAAAAAATGTGGTTTTGACATGTGTTCAAATTTAATTTGCTGTCAATTCAAGCCAGAATATTATACCCATAGGAAGTTTTACGTGAACCTCATGGAAACCACAAAACAAAAATGTCTGGTAAATACAAAAGAGAAAATGAGAAAGAAATCTAAACATAACATGAAACAAAGTCATCAAACCACAAGGGAAGAGAAAAAGAGAACAAAAAGGAACAGAAAACAATGAACAAAATGGTAATAAGTACAGAGCTAGCAGTAATTACTTTAAGTGTAATGCACTAAATAAACACTTCAATTAAAAGATGTACAGTGGTTGAATGTATAAAGAAAACAAAAACTGTCTATATGTTGCCTGTGAAAGATTCACTGAAAAAGTAAGGACATACACAGACTGAAAGTGAAGAGATAGAGAAAGATATACTTTACAAGTGGAAACAAAAAGAAAGCTGGTACAGCTATTCTCGTAGCAGATGAAATAAACCTTAAAACAACGAAGGACATACATAATGATAAAGGGGTCAATCCAACAAGAAGACATATCATTTATAAATATGTATGCACCCAACATAGAAACACTAGGATATATAAAGCAAATATTAATGAACTTCTGGGGAGAAATTGACAACTATACAATAATAGTAAAAGGCTTTAATGACCCACTTGTATCAATGGCTTGATCATCCAAACAAAACTTAATAAGGAAACATTGGCCTTAAATGACACATTAGACCAGATGAACTTAATAGATATATGCAGAAAATTCTATCCAAAAGAATACACATTCTTCTCAAGTGCACACACAACATTCTCCAAGATAGATTACAAGTTAGGCCATAAACAAGTCTCAATAGGGGCACCTGGGTGGCTCAGTCAGCTGGGCATCCAACTTCAGGTAGGGTCATGATCTCACCGTTCATGAGTTTGAGCCCTACATCAGGCTCTGTGCTGACAGCTCGGAGCCTGGAGCCTGCTTCGGATTCCGTGTCTCCTTCTCTCTCTGCCCCTCCCCTGCTCATGCTCTGTCTCTCTCTCTTTCTCTCAAGAATAAATAAACATTTAAAAAGCTAATAATATTATTTTAAAAAAACAAGTCTCAATAAATTCAAGAAGTTTGAAATCATAATCAAGCATCATCTCCAACCACAATGGTATGAAACAAGAATTCAATTACAGGAAGAAAACTGGAAAGAACACAAAATATGGAGATTGAACAATATGCTACTGAACAATTAACGAGCTATCAAAGAAATCAATGAATAAATAAAAATATACCCCCAGACAAGTGAAAACAAAAATATGACATATTAAAATATTTGAGATGCAGCAGAAGAGAGAAGATCATAGCAATACAGGCCTACTTCAAGAAACAAGAAAAATCTCAAGTAAGCAATCAAATTTTACACCCAAAGAGCTAGCAAAAGAAGAACAAAAAAAAATCCCAAAGACAGTAGAAGGAAGGAAATAACATAGATAAGAAAGGAAATAAGTGAAATAGAGACTAAAAAAGAGAAAAAGGAAAAAAGAAACAATGAAACTAACAGCTGGTTCTTTGAAAAGATTACCAAAAGTGACAAACCTTTAGCAAAAGTAAGCAACAAAAAAAGAGAAAGGACTCTAATAAAGGCAGGAATGAAAGAGGAGAAGTTACAACTGACATTACAGAAATACAAAGGATCATAAGAGATTACTATGAACAATTCTATGTAGCTGGGCAACCTAGAAGAAATGGATAAATTCCTAGAACACACACTCTTCCCAGACTGAAAAATGAAAACAAGAAAGAAAGAAAATCTAAATATACCATTTACTGAGATTGAATCAGTAATCAAAAACCTCCGAACAAACAAAGTGCAGGGCCAGATGGCTTCACTGGTAATTTCTACCAAACATTCACAGAAGAGTGTATACCTATATCCTTCTCAAACTCTTTGAAAAAAATTGAAGATGAGGGAATATGTCCAAACTCATTTCACGAAGCCAGCATTACCTTGATACCAAAATCAGACGAGCATACTACAGAAAAAGAAAATTATAGGTGAATATCACTGAGGAACATTCATGCAAAAATACTCAACAAGATATTAGCAAATTAAATTTTAATAATACATTAAAGGAACATATATCTTGATCGAGCAAGATTTATTTCAGAGATGCAAGGATGATTTAACATCTGCAGATCAATACCACATTAACAGAATGAAGGATAAAAATGATATAATTACCTCAAAAGATGCAGAAGAAGCATTTAACAAGATTCAGCATCCATTTATGAGAGAAACCTTCAACAAAATGGGTATAGAAGGAATGTACCACAACATAGTAAGGCCATATATGAGAAACCCATAGCTAACACCATACTTGATGAAAAGCTGAAAGCTTTTCCTGAAAGATCAGGAACAAGACAAAGATGACCACTCTTGCCACTTTTATTCAATATAGCATTGTAAGTTTTAGCCACAGCAATTAGGCAAGAAAAAGATAAAAGACACCCAAATTATAAAGGAAGAATTAAAACTTCCGGGATTTACAGATGACATGATACTTTACATAGAAAATCTAAAAGACGGGACACCTGGGTGGCTCAGTCAGTTGAAAGTCTGACTTCGGCTCAGGTCATGATCTCACAGTTCATCATTCCAGCCCCGCATTGGGTTTTGTGCTGACAGCTCAGCACAGGCTTTGTGCTGGAACCTGCTTCAGATTCTGTGTGTGTCTTTCTCTCTGCCCCTTCCCCACTCATGCTCTGTCTCTCTTTGTCTCTCAAAAAATAAATAAACGTTAAAAAAAATTAGAAAAAAAAAACCTAAAAGACTACACACACACACACACATACACACACACACACACAAATGTTAGAACCAATAAATGAATTCAGTAAATTAGCAGGATACAAAATTAACATACAAAAATTGGTGCCATTTATACACAATTATAATGAAATATCAGAAAGAGGAAATAATCCCATTTATAAATACACCAGAAAGAATAAAATACCTAGGAATAAATCTAACCAAGAATGTGAAAGACCTGTAGACTAAATACTATTAGAAAAATGATGAAAGTTAAAGAAAATACATATAAATAGAAAGATATTTCATGCTCATGGATTGGAAGACTTAATATTGTTAAAATGCCCCTACCACCCAAAGCAATCTACAGATTGAATGCAATTCCTTTCAAAATTCTAATGACATTTTTTGCAGAACTAAAACAAATAATTCTAAAATTATTTTGTGGAACCACAAAAGATTCTGAATAACCAAATAAAACTTGAGAGAAAGAACAAAGCTGGAAGTATCATGCTCCCTGATTTCAAACTACACTACAAAGCTATAGTAATCAAAACAGTATGGCATTAACATAAAAACAGACACACAGATCAATGAAACAAAATTGAGAGCCCAGAATTAAACTCATACATATTTGGACAATTAATTCATGACAAAAAACTAAAGAACATAAAATGAAGAAAAAAACAGTCTCTTTAATAAATATTGTTGGGAAAACTGGACAGCTATGTGGAAAAAAATGAAACTAGACCACTATTTCACACTGGACACAAAAATTAGCTCAAAATGGATTACAGAATTACAAAATTCCTGGAAGAAAACATAGATAGTAAGCTCTTTGATTAATCTTAGTAATATATCTGTGGTTCTGATTCCAAAGGCAAGGGAAACAAAAGTAAATAAATGGGATTGCATCAAACTAAAAAGCTTCTGCATGGGGAAAAAAAATATCAAACAGAAAGGCAAACTACCAAATGGGAGAAGATTTTTGCAAATCCTGTATATGACAAGGCATTAATATCCAATATATAAAGGACTCATATAACTCAACAACAGCAACAACAAAGCAAACAATCCTATTAAAAATTGGGCAGAAGATCTGAATAGACATTTTTCCAAAGTACACATTCAGACGGTCAACAGGCTCATGAAAAGATGTTCAACATTACTATTAGTGCAGATCAAAACCATAATGAGATATCACTTCACACTGGTTAGAACAGCTATTATCAAAAATAAGAAGTGTTAGTGAAGATATAGAAAAAAAGAACCCTGCGCACTGTTGATGGGAATGTAAATTGGTGCAGACACTGTGGAAAGCAGTATGGAGATTACTCCAAAAACTGAGACTAGAACTACCATATGACTCAGTTATTCCACTTCTGGGCATATATCTAAAGAATACAAAAACACTGATTTGAAAAAAATATATATGAATCCTTATGTTTACTGCAACATTCTTTACAATAGTCAAGAAATAGAAACAGCATCAATGTCTATCCATAGTTGAATGGATAAAGAAGATGTGATATGTGTGTGTGTGTGTGTGTGTGATATATATATATATATATATATATATATATATATATATATCTCCATATATATCTTTAAAAAATGAACAAAAACAAACTCATAGATGCAGGGAACAGATTGGTGGTTACGAGAGGGAAAAGAGGGTGAGGGGAGAGCAGAATGGTGAAGGGGGTCAATTGTATGGTGATGGATTGTGACTAGACTTTTAGTGGTGATCACTACATGTTGTGTGCATACAGTTGTTGAATTATAATACTGTACACTTGAAACTTATATAATGTTATATACCAATTTTACCTCAAATGTATGTGTGTGTGTGTGTGTGTGTGTGTGTGTCCAGACAGACTGGAAAAATAAAAATCTAAAATCCCCTATCATATCAAACCTAAAAATGGAGGTTTCTCAGAAACAAACCTTTATAGAACTTTCACAGGAGCTATATCCTCTGCAAAGAGCTAGGGACCAGATAGTGTATATTTGGAAACTATCCCACTTTTACAGACCTTACCCAAAGGCATACCACTTAGGTTGTACTCTAACCTCTTTGGTCAATGATCTCTGTACTATAAATTCATCACCTGGCTTAGGACTGTACTTGATGAGTGACACCAAAATGTTATAATGCTGTTTAAAAAATCACATACAGATATATTGACTGAAACCATAATCATTGTGTGGTCTTCTGGCGTTAGACTTATAACACAAAAGTTTCGTGCCTATTACCTGCAAACTAAACAAGTATCTGTTATCTTTCTAAACTGACACCTGCCTTCAGTATATCCTCTGGTATCACCAAGGGTCTTTCAGGCTTATTTCCTCACCTCCAGAAAAAAAGATCTTGACACAATTTAATTCAAAGACAAAAACTGGGGCCTTAAATTAAGTTAAAAACTGAACTCATTGAAAAAAAAATTTGAACTTGTTTCCTGTCTCAAATTCTCAGCTCAGTCAGTTGAGCATCTCACTCTTGGTTTAGGCTCAGGCCATGATCTCACAGTTTGTGAGTTCGAGCCCCACGTGGATCTCTGTGCTGACAGTGTGGGGCCTGCTTGGGATTCTCTCTCTCCCTCTGCTCCTCCCCCATGCTCTCTCTCTTCCACTCTCTCTCTCAAAATTAATAAATAAACTTTCAAAAAGTAGGGGAAATTACACATCCTATCATTCAGAGAATAGAAGGTGAATGGGACTATGTCACTAAGGACCTAGGAGTCTCTTATTAATTTTTGCAACAAAGTACCACAAACGTAGTGGCTTAAGACAACACGGATATATTGCCGTACCGTTCCAGAGAGCAAAGGTCCAAAATGAATTTCACTGGGCTTGAATCAACGTATTGGCAGGACCGCTGAAGTCCCTAGGGACAAATTCATCTCTGGATTCATCTCTAGAGGCTACCTGCATTCATTGGCTCATGACCTCTTTCCATTTTCAAAGCCAAAAATCTCATCCTTCTGACCACTGTTTCCACAGTTGCACCTCCTTCTCTGTGACTCTCCTGCTTCTCTCTTCCACTTATAAGGCCCTTGGGATTACCTTGTGCCCACCCGGATTATTTAAAAACTCTTAATTTTAAAGTCAGCTCAGAAGCACCCTTAGTTCCATCCACAACCTTGGTTCTCTTTTACCATGTAACAGCATACTCAGGTTCCAGAAATGAGGAGACGGATATAGTTGGGAACTATTCTTCTTCTAACAAAGGCCAAGAGGTTCATGAAAGTTGTACAGTGATAGTTCAAAATACAGCCACTTGAAACTCTGAGCTCTCCAGATGAAACATGTGCTGTCTGAAGGAAAGGATGCTACATTTATATCTCTATCTTTTTTTTTTTTAATTTTTTAATGTTTATTTCTTTTTGACAGAGGGAGAGAGAGACAGAATCCGAAGCATGAGCGGGGGAGGGGCAGAGAGAGAGGGAGACACAGAATCGGAAGCAGGCTCCAGGCTCTGAGCTGTCAGCACAGAGACTGACATGGGTCACTCACAGACCCCGAGATCATGACCTGAGCCGAAGTCGAATGCTCAACTGACGGAGCTACCCAGGCGTCCCTATATCTCTATCTATCTTGCAATTATATTACTAATAAATGTCAGAAACCGCAAAATCATGAAGGAAGGTAATTTGGCTAGTATCCCTCGTACAACTCTACAGATTAGGAATGAGATCTGTTCTTTTGTTTTAATTTGAGAACCATTGGCTCCTGGCTTACACATATGTAACAAACAATGATCATCATCGTTTTCTTTGTGTTGCAGTTCTCAAATTTGTGATCTCTAAAGACTTAAGTGCTGCTATGCAGACATTGTCCTGGCAAAACACTCCAACAAATGATATTCCCACTTGAAAAACAAGAGAATTAGGGAAACACAAAGGTTGGAATAAGTATCATCAGAAATTCTATGGCACGCAGTGGCACAGGTATGGATTGATCATGTTCCAGATGATAATCACCTATCTTCCAGCTTACACTGGAGAATGACCAATATGAAGACAGAACTGAAACTCAGTCCCTAAATTAAATCCTACTTGGATTATCAAGCCTAAATTCCTGTCTCAGTGTTATATTACACAATACTGAGAACAAGCAAAGATAACTTAGCTGCTTGCTTCAGAAAACATCTGCTCCTAGAAGATAAACTGTAAACCAGCAATAATTGACTTCTTCTTATAGCTAACAACTTCTTCATCCAGAAGTTCTCAGTGGGCATCTGCTGTCAGTAGAGCACTCATCTTGACATCATGAGTTCAAGGCCCATGTCAGGCCTAGCACTTACTTAAAAACAAAACAAATTCTTCAAGATCCCCACCTCTGTGCCCAAAACAATACTATTATAAATATTGCCTACCCACATCCAGTCCTTTACCTTGAAAGACCTTAAGTTTATTCATCCCACACATTAAAGACTGGAAGTATTCTTCCCTGACTTCTCTGAGACATTACTAAGATTCTGCCGAGGTAATATTTTTTTTTTCTTCTGCTGTTGTAAGTGTACTAAATATAGCTTTGATATGCAGCAGATTTTTTTGGTGGTTATCTGGAGAGTTCAGAGTTGACAGGGTCCAAGTCAGAAAACTACAATCTCATGGTAACTTCCCTGCCCCTGTGCAGAACTATGCAAAGGTTGAAGGGGTAGCCATTATGGTTACCTTTTTTTAAGAACCTCCTTCATTAGCTCAGCAATGAAGTCTGTGAGAGGCTACATTGGACTGTCATACAAATAAAACCACTGTCAGTCATCTTTGACATGCAAGTGTTCTAAATGGGATAAGGTTTCCAAATGGGAGAAGAGAAAACTGAGGGGAAGTTTACGTTTGAAATACTATTACAATAATATTTTATAATATATATAAAATCATACATATGGTATCCCATATATGATATCGTATAATATGTCCCTTTTATGTATATTAAAATGTATAGATAATATTTTAAAATTTAATTTTCTAATTTTGTCAGGTGTCAGAAGAAAGTGATATTATGATAAATTTTCTCAAATAAATCTAAAATATATACAGCTGATGCATACAGATGAATCTAACTCCCAAAGACTTTACTAAAATACTTCTCAATATTTATAGTTTCTATGAAGAAGGATATGCCTCGTTTATCTAATTACGATATTAGAGCATGTTCAGTAGAATGATAATACCAGTGAGACTCATTGTTTTATCAGTTTTTACTGAGAATTTGTGGGTCTATAATTATGAATCATTCAGATATACCTAGAACACACTGTCATTCTATTTTCCCTCACGTATCATGGTTTTATCATGACTAGTTCTAATTATAATGATTATTACTCAAGTAACCTATTTTTTCTCTAAAATATAAAATTGGCTTAATTTATTCATGTTGAGTAAGTCCCAAAATTTTTTAATTTTTTTTTAGCATTTATTTATTTTTGAGAGAGCGAGAGACAGAGCGAGAGCAGGGGAGGGGCAGAGAGAGAGGGAGACACAGAACTCGAAGCAGGCTCCAGGACCCTCGCTGTCTGCACAGACCCTGATGAGGGGCTTGAACTCACAAACTGGGATATCATGACCCGAGCCAAAGTTGGACGCTTAACCAACTGAGCCACCCACGTGCCCTGCCCTGCAAATGGATCGTCGAACCTAGCACATAATTTGCAGGTTAAAAAAGTACCACATGGTTCAAGCTCAGGGTGAACTGTTAAATGTCCACGACCACTCAAGCCAATCCTTTTCATACAACTGGTTAATTAAGTCAAATTCAGGGTAAGAATACAGAAGCAGATCTAAAGATCTGATATTTTTCGTATAAGTTCGAAATTTCAAGGTTTTATTGAGTGGAACATAAAACAAAAAACTTAACTATGAAAGCAGTGTTTATGAGTTAAAGCCAAAAGAGCCCTATCCCCCAAAGCATATTTTTATTTTTTTACTTATTTATTTATTTTTAATTTTTTTTTAATGTTTTATGTATTTTTGAGACATAGAGAGAGACAGAACACGAGCAGGGGAGGGGCAGAGAGAGAGGGAGACACAGAATCCAAAGCAGGCTCTAGACTCTGAGCAGTCAGCACAGAGCCCTATGCAGGGCTGGAACTCAATGACCGTGAAACCATGACCTGAGCCGAAGTCGGGTGCTTAACGACTGAGCCACCCAGGCACCCTCCCCCCTTCCCCCTCCCCCAAGGCATATTTTAACAAATGAAATTCTAAACGCTTACCAACTGGATGCTTTTTAGCACATTGTCTTATTTGGCCATTTCACCCACTTGGTAATATTTTAATACAATATCTTGACTCATATTTTAATTTGCGTTTATCACATTGGCTCTTGATAAGTCTTATCCTGATGATACAACTGAAGCAAATCATCCTACTTCACATTCAAAGGAATTATTTTTTTAAGCAAAGCACATTCAAGCCATAGAGGTTTTAAGCTGAAAACTGAGCTTTTCTATAAAATCATCCTAGGATAATCCAATCCCAGAATTGACTTGGATGTAGAAGAAAATCATGGGAAAGCAAACGCACAACATATTTCAAACACTAGAGGGAGTGAAAAAAGGAATTTGAAAGATTTGGGTTTGCATCAACTACAAGCAGATGTTTCTCAGAACTTCAGTCACAATTCAACGATTAAATCTTCCAATGCATGGCCATACGTGTCATGTAACATGAATGATGGTGGGTCTCAGATTACTTAGCATTGGATATTCAAGCTAGTTAGGAACCAAGTTCCCCGTATTGCCCCGCTGTGTGACTTTGTACAAACCATTCAACCTCTCTGGGCCTCAACCCTCATGTCTTAGTTGAAAATAATGCAAAAAATTAAGTAGTTATAAAGCTACTTGCTCTAAATTTTAAACTACTAATATTAATTAAAAAAGGAGAAGCTGCTGAAAATTGCATGTGATTACATGTGAGTTACATTTTCAGCAAGCTACACATCTCTGCCTCAAATGTGTCTAAGCCTTAAATAAATGTGTAATAATGTTAGTAAATATAAATAACAATAAATACTTTTCCATCTTAATGAGGAACAAAATTGATGATTGACCTTAGATTCAAGAATGACTTTCTCAAGAAGCTTTCTCTGACACCCTCACCACGTCCGCACATTAGAAGAATGCACTGCCCTGAGCCGAAAAGAGCTCACTATCACCATCTGTGGTTAAGCAAAGATGTGCTATAGAAGGAATTGAATAACGAACAGAGCAGTTCTTAGAGTAAGCAGGAACTGCATTTAAATCCCCAAACTACCTAAATCCACATTTTAGTTACTAGCTCTGTGAACTTGCACTACTTACAAAACATTTCTTAACCCTTTTTTTCTTATCCATAAAATGGAACGGATCCCCGTCTCAGGAATTTTGTAAGAATTACGTATGGCAAGGGAGTACATCTGAAATGCTAGGCTGTAGGCAATAGTTATGACTATTTTCCAAATAGTGTGGGTTTTTTTACAGTATGTTAGCCAGAAGATTCACCCTAAAATTCTAAAGGTCCCTTTCAAGGTTCTAAGTTTCTACCCTATAATCACATGAATGTGCTCACATTGATTCAAAATGGACTCTTTCTGGACTTTTGTGGATCTCATCAGAAAGTGTCAAGCAGCTATGTTCATACAGCTATGTCATGGCTGCTAACACACTTAGAGCAATTGTAAGACACCAGATGTTGTAAAGTACCGTAGATTATTAAATGCATTACAGAAGTGTTCCAGTTTTAAAACTGTTTGCCTTAGAATCAATGAAGTAAGTATCCATGACAATCATGACTCTGTAGAACTGGGGTCTTCCTCCCAATTCTTCTTTCCAGGCTTTTCTTCCACTAGGGCATTAACTTTCCTGTATCAACACACCCTTCCCTTCTCTTCAAATGTCCCTCTTCCTAATTCCACTTCTTCCTTGGTGTCTTCTCCTATCCGTCTCTCCTCGGAACACCTCCTTTATTTGTTCCTATCATGTGGAGACAGAGTGCATAATGCTTATGTTTTGCTTTGTTTTATCCTGCATTAGAATGCAAAGTTCTGAAAATCTTGTTCATTTTGGTATCCGCTATAGTGCTTGGCAGAGGATAGAAACTTAATATTTATTGTTTAATCAAATAAATGAAACTATAGCAGAATTAGTTACATTTCTGTGAATGGTAAGTTGTTTCTAAGAATTTCAAAGATAACCCATTACATAGACAAGACGATGTTAACCCGCATAATTCTTATTTTAAGTAATGTGAACAAAGAATTGTTCATTCCGTCAAGTAAAATGAAAACTAAAAATACTCTCTACCCCACTTTTTGATGACTAAAGATGTTGTTTATTTCAAACGTCCTTAGGGACCATCTTTAGTTTGCTGTTATTGGATACATCATTCTTTAAAGTAAAAAAAAAAAAAAAAAAAAAGACAGTATTTAATGATCATCATTATGTTTGCAATAAGGTCCTGAACTATATTGAACAATAATTTTATGAAGATATCTGTAATACCATGACATCTCGCCCAAAACTGAAGGGTCTGGGGTTCTATACTGTTTATAGATCAGTGTCTGCTCATCTTCCACAGCTTCATGCATGCTAACGAGAGACATGGAACCTGCGAGTCAAAAGCAAATAAAAGTTTATTACCCAAAGCAATATTAGTGGCCAAAGAATTATCGTTCTTGCACTCGTTCTCCAAGCCTCAGTCCCCACAGAGTGATACAAAGAGGGTCAAACGACATGTGGACACCCAGTTGGTTGTAGGAAAGAAATCCTGAGCTTAGGGAACCAAATCTTTTATACTGAGTAGTAAACGTACTTGCTCGTTGTTCTGGAGGGGAAATACTTTCTCTGTCTTCCAAGACTGTAAACACACCGGCCTTTGCTCCAGAGAGAGATGCTTTCTGTAACCGCAGACGCCGTTTGCTATATAAACATCCTTGAAAAGATCATCTGGAAGAAAGATACTTTGTGCCTTTACTCAGAAGATGGGCAGAAATGTGAGACACCTATAGATAATTATCTCCCGACAAATGCTACTTATGGACTTCCATCAAAGCAGAGAACCAGACTTTGGGATTCATTATTCTATCACATATAGAATAGGACCAGTTCTACAATAATATAACATATGCATTCCTAAAAAGTGCCATGCTGTGTAAAATTATGCAATGAAAATAGCAGAGCTTTTGGGGAAAATTGTGTTAAGGAGTACAACACTCAAAAGTTTTGTCAATGACACACTAAAAATAATATAGAAACCTAATAAACACAGTAGCGTGGCTTTACACATAAGAAATATTTAACTAAATATAAATATTCTAATAAATATGACACTTTACCTTGAAAAAACTCGAAGTTTGCTTGTAGAAGGGACTGTTGAGAGTTTCAGTTCTGAGCTATTACAAAGCAATGGAGCGGGTTATCTAAAATCAGATGGAAAATGTAACAACAGATGTACATGGGTGACTCATAATACATACAGTGACTGAGATAGGAAGCAAATGTTTGAAGTGTGTGTGTGTGTGTGTGTGTGTGTGTGTGTGTGTACATTTTGTGTTTTCCTCACAGTTCAACTGAGTTGGGTTCTGTTCTCTGTATACACCTAGTGTTTTCCATGGATAGACACAAACATAAAGGAACGGAACATTTGTGTTATGCTCAAATTATTCCCTATTCTATCAGTTTGTTTGTGGAAAAAAATCGCATTTTCAAAACAAGAGTTATAACTTCATATGATATTCTATTTACAAGTAACCCATTGTTCTTATTCATTCACTAAGCATATTTTTTGCAGACCTGTACTAGCTAACATTCTTGTTAGCTTAATTTGAATTCACCTATGCACTGGAATATGTGTTTTTATGGGTTTGTGTTACCAGCATAAAACATAATTGAAACAATCTAGGATAGTTTAGTAATTTCCTCCTCATTCCTTGTTATAACCCTCTTCTTTCCCCAGAGTTACCTTAGTGACAAGTTTTGTGTTATCCTTTCAAGTATTTGTTGTACTTTTATACACATAGATAGGTAGTTTTTCTTTTTTTCCTCTCTCTCTCTCTTTCTCTCTCGCTCCCTTTCTCTGTCTTTCTCTTTTGCATCTATGAGATCACTCTGTGCTTATGTTTCTGAGATTCATCTTTTTCATTCTGAGATTCAATATATTGCACAGGTATTTCTGTTAGGACATCATCCACGTTAACTATTATATAATACTCCATGTTGTGAATATAACAGCAATGCCATCAATTAACTGCTTCCCTATAAACATTTTTAAAAAGGGGGAAAAAACTATTGGTGCTCCCATCTGAATTTTCTGTAGAATGACTTTCCAGAAATAGCATTAATGGATGAAAGTGTTCACAATTTTACATTTTGATAGGTGTTGGCAAACTATCTAAAAATACAGCGTATCAAGTTAAACCATTACTGTTTTTCTCTATAGCTTTGCCAACATTGGATGTTATCCACCTTTTACAATTTTTGTCAATATCATCGCAATTTATTTTCAGTCTGTATTTAACATAGTTTACTGGTGAGAATGAGCATTTTTTTCACATTTCTTAGCCATTGCATTTCATCTCTGAAGCATAGCCATTGCTTCTTTTTGGCATTGAATTTTTTATATGTTTCTCCAAAATATTTGTTTGTAGGAGTTTTTATATGTTATTGTCAACAATCTGTTGTCTCATGAATTTGGTGCAAATAATTCTAATATATTTTAAATTTTAAAGGTGGCGTGGTTAGCTTGAAAAAAGAAAATCTCATTCGTATAAAATATTCTGAAAATTTTTTCATTGTTTCCCTGATGTGGAGAAGAATCTCTGAATTAATCAGGTGTTAGAAAGTGTGTAAGTAAAGTTAGAAGGGGCTGAGCATTAAAAAATACAAAAAAAGAACAAAAGGAAATGGAGAGAAACTACAAGCCCAATAAGGTATACAATGTCAATGAGGATTGCGAAAGACACATCAGCCTTATAGTGCTTTTCTCCTAGATGAATCCTATTAAGAGCATTATGACTAAAGTAAATCTCCTTTATCTGGGGAAGAGAAAGCCTTTCAATAAAGAGTAACACAGATCTATTAATAATATTAAGATTACTTTTACATATGTAAAGAAAATGTAAAGGGAGATGGCTATTATTAGGTTTAATTATAACGTCAATTAAATGGAAAGGCTATATTTGATGGGTTCAGTAATAATGCATATAAAGACTTTTCTCTAAAAATTTCCAGCATCTTAGAATTTGTGCCACCCCAAGGTCATATTCCATTTCTTGGGTGTCTGAACCAAACCTCTGAAGTGGGGTGGAGGAATAAAAACCCTAGAGGTCTCTGGACTCAATATGAAAGGAGATGAGGATAAAATAAATCATCCACAGGCTTTGTCTGAAACATATTCATAGGATACAAGGCAAATATGTTTCTTTACTTTAGTTCATAACTTTATTTCATAACTTCAAAATATTCAAATACATTTATAACGGTCGCTACCAGTTCTTTATGTAAGCAAATAATACAATTTGAGAGTAATTTTAAAAAATGTTCCCAATATGATCACCTGCCTTTGCAAGGTCAGTGTAAAAAAAAAAAAAAAAAAAGGCCAAATTTGACAATTCAATATCTGCCTTCTCAGATTAAGTGAAAAGAAATACACAATCCACAAGGGGCTGAAATATGTGGGGGTGTGATTATAGGACTGCTGTCCCTTGAGAACCTGGTAGAAATAAGATATGTATCTCTTGAGGCCATTCCAAAGATGAGAGAAATTTAGTGAATACAAACAGATAGACACGTTGCCCACATTTCTCAGCTCTGAACATTATGTTGAGCATAGCTGGGTTCCATTATTGCAGTTAGGCTGTAGGGCAGTGATCTGGACCGGCTTTGTTCTCCCCAGTAAGAACTGATGCATTTCAAGTCGCTAATCAGCATTGTCTGTGCTTTTGCTCAGCTAATCTTCTGGCAATGTGCGATGAACAATCTGCCTATTGACTGTCTCAGCGGTTGAGTCCCTCCGCCCTCACCCCATGTTGATCCCCATCTAGTTTCTGCTGGCTGCTCTTTTTTCCTATAAAAGAAGGAGGTATAAAAAGCTGGCCATTCTCTTCCCCTCCCCCAAGATACAATTCTCACTCTCCTGGCTAGTTCTCGGCTCCCCTCCTCTCAGTGATTCCTTCTGGAATTTGAAAAATGCTGCCTAATTCTTAGCATGTACTTGGATCATGACTGAATTTCAACCACCTTCAGCTCCCTTTTACGCAAGAGTTTCTGCTGTGTTTTACTGTGTGTGTGTGTGTGTGTGTGTGTGTGTGTGTAGAACTAATTTATAACAAATAGGGACGTTTTGGTAACATCTGTCATCACTTCATCCAGAAAATACTTGTGATTAACACTTTGTATTAGGAGACAGAGCAGGCAGTCAGGAGGATATTGACCTTTGTATTACTGAAATAAATATAAATTTGCCAGTGGATGTCTTTATAACACAGCCCTAAGAAGAGAATAGGGAAAATAGGGAAAATCTCTGGATTTCCTATTTTAAAACTTTGTATTATTCGCATTCCTGCAGAAAAAAAAAAACAAAAAAACAAAACATGAATTTTGCCGAGACTCCACATGAATTTACTTTTAACAGGAGGTGTAGGAGAAGTTGCAATATAAAAAATACTTAATTATAATTTTTAAAGTTACTAGCACAACACAAAATATTATTGCCAGAGCTATGTAATTTGACTTTACCTGTTCTTGTAAAACTGCTCAAATTCAATCTCAGGCAAATGTCCTCATTTGCTAAGAGCAAAGTTAGAAAGGAAATCAGATAATTACCTATGTTTTTACTCAGCGTCATCTTCTGGCCTCAACCACACATAATTATAACCACATATAACTCAACCACATGTAACCAGTTCTATAAACATAACTAATGGATATAACTACATATAACCCCAAAATAGAGAAAATAAAGCTCTGTCCAGGCAGAGCAACACATACCACAAAGAATTATTTGCAATCCTTAGACCACAGTCCCCTCCCCTCGTTTCCTCTTTATCTTTGTTTCTCCAGAGGAAATAAACACACAAATATTGCCATTGAAACCAAAAAATTTTAAACAAAAATATACTTTCCCCACTTATAATACCAAGACCTTAGAACAGTCATTGCTTAAACACTCAAGATCCTTGGGCATAGTTGTCGATTCCTTTATACAAGTTCAAAATCTTTTGGGATTAATTCAAGACCATGTGTGCTGTTGCCCTATGGGGATTCAGACAAACTAAAAATTGCCTGCATATGTAGTAAGTGTATCAGAGCCACTTTACTAAGCAGGCTATGCACCTCGGATTGTGGCGATGGTTACTCTGAATTTTCTGCTCAGTCCAGGAATCTAGACCTCTCCTGGGGCATATAGTAAAGTTATGCACATTTTCCGGAATCAATTAAAGCAGCAGCTGAAAATCAACAGGCTGCTGATGTAGTTACTAGACCCACTGTGCTCCCATAATGCTTTGCCATCTCCTGATGATAGCACTTACTCATATTGTACTGTAATTTTTCTATAGCTAAATCTATCCTTTGGTAGGCTTTAAACATGGAAGGGCAGCTTAAAGGTAGTTTTCATTTCTTCTTACCTCGAATCATTTGTGCAACAAGGCAAATTATAAATATATGTGAAAATAAATAAATAAAATGTGTCTTTCCCAAGAGCCCAGGACAATGCCTGCTGTATGTATATATGGTAGACAATCAGCTCATTTGGTTACAAGAACCAATTTGTGAATAAATATAGAAGAAGGGAGGAGGCCCAGATCTTCTGATTTAAAACTCATTTGAATTCAAACCTTCCCTTGACTGTAGTTCTCTTTCCAGCCCCTACCTCTTTTCCTTCTTTTTCTGCCAAACGTCTTGCAAGAAATGTCTCCATTTACTGTCTCCCAGCAGAAGTGTCCCAGACAACTGAAAGTCTTAACAATTCATAGATTCCAAAGTGGAAACTGAGACATTAAAAATCATGAAGTAACAATATTTTACTTAAAAAAAAAAAAAAAAGCAAAATTAGAGAACAGAGAGCCATCTATGGAAGATTAAGATCTTGAGAAATCCTCATTGAGATATTTATTGCATTTTCTTATTTTATTCTGGCTTTCTAACAAATTCCAGTAACTGTATCTCTTCCTAATTATGATTTTTAAAGTGTTCTGCAATCTCCGGAGAAAATGATTTTGAAGACTCGTTGTCTAGTCATCTTGGTACACGGTAGGACTCATTTGAAAAAAGTTTTCACCTTCTGAATCTTTATCAGAGCTTTAAAAATAAATTCAATTGCTTTGTGCCACTTAAAAGACTCAGCTCTAGGAAAGTGGAGGAATCTAGAGTATAGTTACTCAAAGACACACAGATTCACTCCTTAGCACTCTGGGAAAGTTCTCTACCTAGTAGGTGGGTTTGTTGATTTTCAAACGAGGGGACCCTGGGCAACTCAACCTTATTTTCTCATTTAAAGAGGTTTTGCTATTGTTCCTGTTTAATGGGCCTCCGCTACGAAAGTGTTGAGGCTACCAAAGTCAACACCATCTTGCAAGGGTAGATCAAATTCTTCATTCAGATTGGTAGGCAAAATTTAAGGGAAGATTTCACTTCAGCAGCATGGTACCAAGAAAGACTTATAAGCAATAGAAAAAAGTGTTGCAATGGTATAAAGTTTCAGACGTACCACCCTGTAGCTTTTCCTATTTATGCTTCACAGGGTCATCGATGGGCTACCCTTCAGATTGTTTTTAGTATTGAATTAGAAATCTTTAAAAGTAGAATACAGCCAAGTCCCCTAATTTTTTCTGTTTGAGAATACATCAAGAACCTAGTCATATACTTATAAAACCCTATCGAGACCTAAAGGAAGGGTCCCATATACTTACTCTCCAAACACATGCTCTTTTAAACACCAAAGCTCTACTTTCAGTGTTTTATAAATGGTTAGGAAGCTTTTAAGTGACTTCCTTTTATTATCATAAACAATTCTGCTACTGTACAAATGGAGGAGTGAAAAAAAAAATAGATAAGCAAAATACCCCCAAATCAGGGGTGAGGGGTGAAGACCAAGCATCCACATTGAAAAGACCAAGCAATTGGGGCCCCTGGGTGGCTCAGTCAGTTAGGCGTCTGGCTTCGGCTCAGGTCATGATCTCCCGGTCCATGAGTTCGAGCCCCGCATGAGGCTCTGTGCTGATACTTCAGAGCCTGGAGCCTGTTTCAGATTCTGTGATCTCTCTCTCTGACCCTCCCCCGTTCATGCTCTGTCTCTCTCTGCCTCATAAATAAATAAATGTTAAAAAAAAGTTAAAGAAAAAAAAAAAAGAAAAGACCAAGCAATCACTCTTTCCCCCTAAAATCTTGAGAAATGCTGTATCTGAGAGGAAAACACAGATATGATTATAAGTGGTCAAAATTATACTTTAAAAATAAGATTTAAAAGATATACTTTTGTTCATGGTAAAAAAAAAAGTTAGAACTAAATGGGAAAGAATTTTATACCTGCCTGAAGTAATTTTATAGACTCCCACAGCAACCTAAAAGAAAGTGCTAATGAATGGCGTTAAATTGGATCACACAGGTCCAAAAGTCTTGCAATAAAAATAACCGAACCTGTTAGAGAAATGAAAAGCAAATTAAAGTTTTAAAATGTCTGAAAGTACAGAATGAGAAATGAAAACAATGTGACTAATTCAGAAATTACCTTTGTACTAAGCTATCAATGTATTAAGGATTTATTGTTATTATTATTATTATTATTAATACATACAGAGAAGGTTCATAGGTCTAACAAGAGATAACTGGGATCAGATGTCTTAGGTTCAAATCCCAGCTCTGCTCTTCTCTAGCTGTGTGATCTTTGGCTAATGACTTAACTACTCTGTACCATTTCCTCATCTGTATAATAAAGACCTATCATAAAGCCAATGTGAAGATAAATTGAGTTAATACGCATAATGCACTGTGCCTGGCCCACTGTAAATATTTCATAAGTCTCCCTTTCGGTGCATGTATTGTTTAGTGTATAGAATTAGTATATAATTCTCAGGTCAGGCCCATACAAGACTTATATGGCCCAGTAGGAAACAAAGAAGTCATACTCCTATTGATGTGCATCCCTCAACACATATAATGTCACACATTGTCGTGTGGACTAGTGGCCTTCAAACTGGACTGATGTCTTAGGAATGAGAGCAAGACACAATTCCATTTTCTTTGTGTTCCAAAGACTGAACTCACACAACTGTGTTTCACAAGTTTCAAATGCAATTCCTTGAATTTTGAGAGGAATTCTTTTCTTTTTTAAAAGGTACCTTATTGAATAAAACCCGACCAGTTTGTTCCCTCATTGCCATTTCTGAAGTTGCTCTGCCAAGACAACATCATCAATCAATGAGAGAATGTGTCAGCAGGGGGCTTCTCTTCTTCTTTTTCTGAGGGGCTACGATGTTTGTTTTTCAACTGAAACCGAGCTCTAAATAAACACAAATTTTTATTTCAGAGTAAATGTTTTCAAGTTCCACAGCACCTTTGTTTTCTAAGAATGTCAATTTTATGTTGGTTCCCAAGTCGATAGAAAACGAAATAAATCATTTAAAGAACACATTTATTTCTTGCAACAAAACAGTCCAAGGAAATAGTCAAAATGTTCAGTAAAGCAAGGCATTTGCTAAATAAATGAAAACTTCACAAGCTAAGTACGGAGTACACATATGTGTGCATGCCCAGAGAAAAAAGGGAGAAAGGAAGACTAAAGAAGTCAGTGAGCTTTAAATAAAAAGTGCCATGGCATTACACATCTCTCTAAAGATGGTAAAACAAAAACAGAAACACATTTGGTCTGTTTCCCCAAAACCTTGGTTCACATTTGTGTTCTGTCTTCTGAAAAAAAGGAACTTGAAATTCAACATGAAACATGGTTGTGCTGAAATTCTGCAAATCAGGCTTATTAGTGAAGTTCCAAAATGTTGACATTAGTAGAAGATTCACAAACATGTGGGAAGCAAGCCCTTCTGATTATTGATAGTGATCCTGTGTGTTATTTTACACATCGGTTTAACCACTGCTCCTAAGGATCAGAGACATAAGACCCCAGCTGTAGCCGTTATATCGCAAACTGACATTCATACATCCCTTCGAGTCTCTACAAAGCTGTCTGCAAGTTGAAGTTTTAATGAACACAGTTTAAAGGGCCACAAAATCAAGTGGAAGGTTGGCAACCATCTGTTGAATTTGTGCTCCATAGATAGACAATCCCCACCATTTAGAGACTGGAGTGGATTGTTTTACCCTGAATGGTGTGAATTTCCTCTCCAGGCAGTGCAACAGCACAGATAATGACCATGTTGTACTGGAGAGGCCTGGCCTAAGAGCTTGGAGACCAGAAATAAAATCATACATTGTATTCCTTCTTGAGGAGGTCAACTTGCTTTATGCACACTATCTAATCAATTCTCAAAGCATTCCATTGAAATGAGGGAGAGGCAGCTACAATATTCGCTTTACAGATGGATAACCTGAGGCTCTGAAAGGTTAAGCAGTTTTCCAAGGTCAGGAAAGGCCATTTCCACACAACCGCAATTACCTGTGCAATGTAGGCAAAAAGGAACAGACACAGACTGCCGACTGCTTTGCTTAAATGGAGGCGCCGTACCTGAATGACTACAGAAAAACAAGGACCGGGCCAGAATTCTCCCCATAAGCTGGCCTAGATGCCCAGATTCACCAGATGATTGACAATTTTCTATTCAACTTGAAACTGGAAACAGCTAGGCAAGGGAGAGAACAGGAATGAGGTCACAGATCTGCTATTTATAGGATATCAGCCACCGCACTCAGCTGCTTTTCAGTTAAGGTGAATATTGAATGTAATTTTCTTTTTCCAACTCCATACAGAGAAACTATTTTCAGAAAAGGAAATTATAGAATTTAATAATATTTCTTGTGACATGGTGATTTGCTTTGTGACGGTCTCAGCAACGTTTACCGCATATTCATCTGGGCTCATTGACCATAAATAAAAACGCAGTCACAGTCTTTCTTGCTCCACAGATTTTTCTTTTTTAAATAAGGCAATAAAGATTCCGTGGGCTTTTTTTTTTCCTCACCTGCAAAACATTCGTTGAATTTGCCAAGTTATAGCAAAACAGAACACCAGTGTGGACGAGGAGAACACAACGTGGGCTTTTATGAGGTAAGGGATCTAAAGCAACCTGATGTGCCTGTTAAGCTGCAAGAGTTAATTCCTGTGAAAACTACACTTCCGCACATTTCCTTCTGCTGAGCGAGGTCTGAGGCTTGTGGAGGCTTCAGACAGTGAGCAGGGGCGGGCCGGAAGCCATGGGTTCTTTTGATGTAGATTGATGCATGACAGTAGCCCCTGTGCTAAATATCAAGTTTTCTTTCTCTTCTGCATTTTTCCCAAATCCAGAAAAAAGATCCCTTGGCCCAAAATACACAGATAGTAGTCCCTAGGGCACACCAAAAGTTGCAGATAACAATGCCTCGTGCTTTCTGTGACTCACCAACCGTAACCAAAACTAAACCAGCAATCTGAAACAGAAAGGCCAGGGTGAAGATTCAAGATGAAAAACAAAAGGCAAAGAAACCAGGGATGAAACCGCCTCCGGAGTATCCCCGAGCTTCTAAGCGGGAAAAGACCCAAGAGGATGAGACACTTAGGACCCTAGTTTACCTTCCCTCCAGGGAAAAGCCTCTGGGACAGCTGCTGGGAGCTTTGGGCATCTCAGCCAGCCTGAAGCTCCCCCTGCTGAGGTTGCCCTGTTGCCAGGACCCTGCAGCTGGTGCCCACAATGACCCCATCAGGGGTGGTCACCCAGGTGTGTGGGCAGCGACCACCTAAAAATCTTGTTCTGCATACAGATTCCCGGGCTCTGTGGAAACTGACATTGACGTGCTCAGTTTGAAGGTCTCAGGAATCTACGTTAACACCAGAACCTCAAATAATCCTAGGACCGCAACTGGAAACTGAGAAATTTATTAATCGTGTCACCTGGAGGATGTTTCCAGAACTGTTTCCACGCCCAGGCAGTCAGAGCACCACCTTAAACCCCGCATTTGGTGGACATAGTCTGCTCAATGGATAATGACATGCAAAGGCCTAAGAACAAACCCAGAAGCTACCAGTTAAAGGCCTCTTATCACCCACAAAATGAGACCGAGATTAAATTTGTTTAAATAGGCATGGCTGCAGCTGCCAATCTGCAATTGACAGCTGATTTTATAAGACAGGATTTGACAAAAAGATCATTCAGGGACATTTCCACCCTACTATCCATCTTTTACTTGTAAGAGCTACTTCTACAGAAGCGTGTGTGTATGTGTGTGTGTGTGTGTGTGTTGTGTGTTTCTTCCTCTGACCAGTATCCTCTGTGCCTTGCCCTTCCCCCACCCCACCATATGCCAGTCTTTCTTCCTGTGCCCTCACTGTTTCCTTTGTCTCATTTGACAGCCCCCTTTGTCCTCCTTTTCCCATCATCCAGCTATTGTCGATACAATAAAGCTTACAAAGGGGATTGCTCATCAGTGAGACTGTTGACCAGTTGATGGAGAACAAGAATCATCAAGATCATAACTTGATGTTTGTTAACATTTTAGAATTTACAAAGCATGTTCAACCTTGTGTTATTGGTAGTCACAAAACAAAACAAACAAACTGAGGTCGTAATATTATGCCCAAGGAAGGCATTGAGACTGAGAGTATAAATGACCTGTTAAGACCACACTGTTGGGGAAAGGCAAAGCCTGAACTTGGACCAAAACTTTCAGTTTTAGTCACACTGCTCTTTCCCCATGCTATCTGAGAGGACAGTTCCTAGCCCTACTTAGATTTTTTATATTATTCAAGTGTTCCCGTTTGAAACCAGGTTTCAAAAAAAATTGATTACATAAAACCACTGGACTGCAAACAAGATTCAATTTATCCTAAGGTAATTTGTCCAGTGGTGTGAAGAAAGGCATTTTTTTTTTTTTTGCATTTTCTTAGAAAGGGGACAGAAAAAATAGTAGAGAGCACTCCTCTGTGAACTTTTCAGAAAAATGAATGCTCAGTGTCCCGGGGCTTACCCAGCCTCTTCAAGGGCTCCTGGTGGTCTTCCGGTTCAGTCCAATGAATCCTTGAACATTTTAATGTTGATCATTCCAATCAACAAAACGACAATACTCAACCAAGCATCCTGTTTTGGTTGGAAAAATGCAGAAATAGCTGAAATATACTGCAGAACAATGTGATGTTGCAACTCTTCTGTTCAGTTAGTCTATGTGCTTAAAGCAACTTAGGGCCCATTGTGTGTAGACTAGCACACCAGACAAGTCATGTAAGAAATCGCTGGAGAAGACCAATTTTCTAAGTTAGCCACTAAGCTTGATCAAATAAATTAGACAACAGCTTACTCTCCAGTGTACTTTATAACTTGTAGAAACAATATTTGAGGCCCAGAATGATTCCCAGATTGCACTGTTACTCTTACAGCAGGAGATGCAAATGCAAAAATGAAAAAAAAAAAAAAAAAAAAGTAATCAACTCTCAAGTGCTGTGTGATCCTCTAGGTATTGTAAAACATCCTTAACATCATTTTAAGCAAATATTATAAGGTTATTTTTAAAACGATCCCTCCAAACCAATTACAAGCTAGTCTGAAGTGGTTTAAGAGAAGAGGAAAAGAACTCAGTGCAATTTTAATTTGCACACCCTGTTGCCAGAGTGTAAAACTTTGAATTTTCTAGGGATGTGATTTCAGGAAGTCCAAGGAACGGTGTCTTCTTAAAAGCACATGGCAGACACCTTCATCAGAAGATTGTGCTTTAAAGTCAGAATTCTAGGTTACATTCCAACAAAAAGAAACTGACATCTCACATGGCTGGGTTTTTTTTTTTTTTTTTTTCTGATTAAAAGTATACTCTAACCTTCTCTGAGTCTAATGCTTAAGGCTAAGACAGTCATCTCATTTGGCTGCTATGGGCAGCAAGGATTCTGAAAACTCAGCAGTACATGGATATTTCCTGCTTATGGAGGTCAAGAGAAGCAGCGGTTGTAAATCTTGAGAGAAAGATTTGACCCAAAGGAGAAACTTAATGGCAGCGCAGTGATGTAGGTACTAAATGAACTTTACTTGGGCTTGATATGAAGAGGATGCCAAGAAGTACTCATGTAGATGTAGAAAGTAATTAGGCCGTGAGACTTAGTCTGCCCCAGCATTTTTCTCTCAAACCCCACCTGCATGTTCTGGAAGGTGATAATACCCAGAGGTATGCTACCCAGACTTTCTTTAGGAATACACATAGGTCCAGATTTATCTAACCTTCTCTTATTGAACTTACATGCCTTATAAAAAATGACCACTCTACTGTGCTTCGAGGCTCCGTCTCAACATGCTTCCATCGTAGATTCCTCCTTCTTTGAAGACTGAGTAATTCTGGTTTTCATTTCGGACCCAACATCTTTGCTTCAGAGGAAAAACAAAACTCCTTTAATGAAATGAATTTCTGCTATGTAATTTATATCTTCATGTATTCCTTCACACAAGAATTTGCATAAGGATTACCCTAACTAATGGTGGGATTAAGGTATTTGCCACATGCTGTTGATGGTTCAGAAGGTTTTCCTGGAACCTTTCGGTTACTGCTTTGGAGGTGACCAACAGCATCCTCCAATAAGGCCTGACTGTGAATGTGGGTAGAGAACTGCTTAAGGTTCCTTATGCAGCTCTACAATGTGAAATGATGCTGGTAAAAATGGCAGAATGCCATCTCCTGCTCAGGCTACTGCAGCAAATAACTTACTATGGAATTCTTTCAGAGGAAAATAAAAATAATATCCCAGGAACTAATGAAATGTTCAAATAAATATGGAAAGAAAATACATGATGATTCAGGTAATTCAAGTCTTATACCTAAAATGATTCCAATAATTTGAATAAAAGATGATGAAATGCTTGAAAGTCAAAATCAAATATCTTTTAATTGATCCAATAAATGTTTAATGCTTCACTTCACTTCATCTTGTGGACACAACAAGGGAACACTTAGTAGACAGTGATTTGAGACAGTTGTTGAAAATTCCCTCCAGGATGATCATGCTATATAAACAGTGGGAGTACTTTTAGAGAACATTTAATGTACTGTAGCTAAGTTTTAATTGTTCTGCTCTGGCAATTCCCTGGGGACCACGTATAAGAAAAGGGAGCAAGAAGACAGATAGAGACAAAGAAAAATGTTGGCTCTTTTGGTATGGGGGACCAAGCATATTCATGGGGGTTCAGATAAATGTTTGCCTATAACATATACACACACAGATGCGAGGGTGACCAGGTTATGACATCTGAAATCACTTGGTTCGCTGAGAAGTCCAGAATCAATCAAATTGCATTCTCCTTCTCTGTGAGTCTTTCCTATCGTATGGGGGGGGGGGGGTCTCCCAGAAATTCTGTATTTGGTCAAAGAAGAGTTCTTAAACCATGGAATAAACCAACTTACTTACATAGGTAGCAAAAGGATGGGAATGCCTGGGGACAAACCAAAGTACAACTTTGCTATATACATTGATGAATTGCAGTGTTTTATTTTTAACTTCAAAGCTATCTAAATAACCCAAGATAAATAAGTGTCCCAAATGGAAATGGCAGAAATATCCACTTCTTTAAATGAGCTTTGCAAATATATATTTATCTTCTTCTTGCAATCACGTTATTCGGCTACTTTTCCTATTGAATAAGAGAGAAAAAGAAAGAAATGAATTTACTATTGCATGATCAAATTTACAAAGATTTTAACACTGCATTTATGATAGATTTCACAAGGGTATTGCTATATCCAGCTAATCAACTTTTGTACAGACTAAATTTATTCAGAATAAATCAATTGGAAGAGTAAATAAAACTAAGATAACGTTAAGGGAGCATGTTGCAATGTCAAAAATTCTTGCAAAGTGTAGAAAGAGAAATAAAGACATACAAAGCTGAAATTAACAATTTCATTCATTTACTAAACTTTTGTCCTAAACTTTCATGTATTTATTGTTCGTAAAGTAAATTTTTCGATGAAAAATCAGCAAATTTATATATAACAAGTTTGAACAGTTTCCTTTCATGAACTGATTATTTAACAGATATATACTATATTAGGAAATTCTTAGCAAACTCAACACATTACTAAACAAATTTTAAATAATAAAATTAATGGAAAATAAAGGAAAAAATAACTATCCTGGAAACTATACATAGCACATACACAAAATGTATACTGAAGATAGATGATGAACAATATACTGAAGATAGATGATGAACAATACACAACAAGGAAAGCTTAGTTTGGGGATGGAAAGCTAACCCCAAATATAGCTGAAACTTCCAAAAAGTGCTAAAAGGCAACCAGTAAGAATAGACTGCTAAGAAAAATAAATGCTTCAATTCTTGTAGAAGACCATCAAAACCAACTCAAAACAGAGCTCTCAAGGATGCTAGAAGTTTCAAGCTAAGAGAAGGAAAGTAAGATGAAAGAAAACTAATCAAGACATACCCTGGGACAAAATTCATCTTTATTATGAGTGTTCCTTCCCAAATGAACCACCTGCTAAAATATCAAGTCCAAGAAGGCCAGTGTTTCTATGGAAGGTAGGATGTGAGTCCTTTGATTTTAAGGGACATGTCTTACTTATCTGTATAATCCTAGTAGCTCACATGATTCCATACTGAATAAAGGAAGGAAGGAAGGAAGAAAGGAAGAAAGGAAGGAAAGAAGGAAGGGAGGAAGGAAGAAGGAAAGAAGGAAAGAAGGTAAGGAAGGAAGGAAAGAAGGAAGGAAGGAAAGAAAAGGACAAAAGGAGGCAGGGAGGCAGGGAGGGAAGAGGAAAGAAGGAAGGAGAAAAAAAGGAACAGAGGGAGGAAGGAGAAAGTGAGGAAGGAAAAAGGGAATAAGATTATGAGACTCATAGGCACATTTTATTGTTGTAAATGGGTTAAATTATTTAGACTCAAGCAAACTTTATCCAAGCTTAAAGATATGTCCTAATTCTCAGAAAAGAGAATGGGATGAATGCCAGAATTCACAAAGTAAGTAGCGAGTTTGAAGTTGATCCCCAGCCATTTTCTAGAATGATTTGTTAAACAGACACTAACTAGGTAGGCTCTCAGAAAATGGCATTGTAAACACCTGAAGCTGGCATGATTCATGAAGAAAAGGTTATGTAAATTAGCCTTTAGTTTATTTTTTTCTTTGGGTCAGTGGATTATAAATTTATACAAATGTCTATATTGGAAGGCCAATATAATGAATCTAAACTTCAAAAGTTATTAAACATGGTTTCATGATATTCTTGACAGTTGTACAGTTATGTGGAGTCACAACTGCTGTCGTAAAAAAAAAAGTGTTTATTGTAGAATTTTATTAACCAAAAATGTGATTTCTAATATATTGTTCAAAACCTTAGTCCATAGCCCAATCTTGTTTTTTTTTAAATGTTCTTTATTTTATTTTTGAGAGAGAGGGGGAGGGAAAGGCAGAGAGAGAGGGACAGAGGATCTGAAATGGGCTCTGTGTTGAGAGCAGAGAGCCCAATGTGGGGCTCATACTATGAGATCATGACCTAGGATCAAGTCCGACACTCAACCAACTGAGCTACCCAGGCATCCCCCCAGTCTTGTTGTTTTTTAAATGGATAAGTTGGCTAAAGATAGAAGGGATATCCTAAAGCTAGAAGAAATAGCAACAAACAAAATGTAAAATTATCTTAATAGGGCTGCCTGGGTGGCTCAGTCAGTTAAGCGTCTGACTTCGGCTCAGGTCGTAATCTGGTGGTCCATGACTTCGAGCCCTACGTTGGGCTCAAAGCCTGGAGCCTGCTTCTGATTCTGTGTCTCCCTCTCTTTCTGCCCCTCTGCCACTCGTGCTCTGTCTGTCTCTCTCAAAACCTAAATGAACATAAAAATATTAATTATTATTATTATCTTAATAGGTTGAAATGCTAATCATAGTAAGATCAATTTTTTTTTTTTTTTTTTAACGTTTATTTATTTTTGAGACAGAGAGAGACACAACATGAACGGGGGAGGGGCAGAGAGAGAGGGAGACACAGAATCGGAAGCAAGCTCCAGGCTCTGAGCCATCAGCCCAGAGCCCGACGCGGGGCTCGAACTCGCAGACCGCGAGATCGTGACCTGAGCTGAAGTCGGACGCTTAACCGACTGAGCCACCCAGATGCCCCAAGATCAAAATTTTAAAGGATAAACATTAAATCTTGTTTGTAAGTTAAATAATCATCCGTATAGGTATATTGCTTTTATAAGAGGCCTGGTAATTTTGATTAACTAGAAATGAAAGACAAGCTGCTTCACAACAGTCCAGTGGTCCGTGGATAGAATTCAAGGGGGTCCATGAACTTGAAGAGGGAAAAATTATATATTCTTATTTTCACTAACCTCTGACCGAAATTTAGCATTTTCTTCCATTATGAATATAGTCAAAATATCACAGCAGTAATAACAGTACTGTAACTTTGGTAACAACAGCAATCACAGATATTTTTCTATGACATTACCATTTTTGCATATGTTTCTCAAAATGGTATTTATGGTCCCCTACTTCAAGATTAGCTTAACTATTGGACCCACCACCAGATCTTATAATAATACATTAATAAAGAGATGTATACATACACAGGTGTAACACTAAACTAGAAATGTCTTTTCAATACTTTATTATTGCATTTTTGCATAATTTTCTCATTTATAATTCCATGCATTATATTTTATGCACTTAAAAACATTATTCAGGGAAGCGAACATTTTTAACCAGTCACATAGGGGTCTGTGGCGCAAAGCCGGTTAGGAACCCTTTTGATGAAATGTAGATATATTGCTTTAAAAATCGGCTGCTTGTACAGAAATATGTGGTATAGCAGTGTTCCAGGGAAAATCTGTTGTCAGCTCACACATTCACAGATCATGCTTGGATCTGCATTTCAATATTGAGATATTGACAATTGGAATACATTCAGGGAGAGGAGAGAAGCCACGACCAGGAAGACAAAAATCTAGAAATCATATCACGAAGAATGTCAGTCCTCTAGAAGCAAATACTGATCAGCATGACACACAAGAGAAGAACCATGATGTGGAGGGGGGAAAAAACGCATGCTTTGCTGTGGACAGAACTACAAGTATCTCCCAACCCCACCACTTGGTGCCATGTTACTTTAGGTGGTTATTCAATGTTCTTGTTCTCAGCTCTGGTGTCTATAGCTTGAAGATAATGTGTGCAACACAGACTCGTGGTGAGGATTAGAAAAAAATATATATTAGAGACTAACAGAGCCTGGCACATAATTGATCCCAAGAAGTTGCATCATGGTTGGTATGGTCTTAGCAGGGGAAGCAAAATGCTCAAATTCACATGCCCAGGTATCTTCTACCCCAGCAGAAGTTGGGGATAGTTTGAATGAAGCCTTCTACCCTCGGGGCTATTATAGGAAAGCTGAAGAGCATCACTTCATCCTGCTGCTGGGGATAGGGGCAGGAGAAATGGTTGAGGACAGATTTTAGTTTACTGTCATGAAGAATTGCCCGGCAATCAACGCTGTCCACCAATGGCCTTGACTGCTTCATAACATAATGAGAATCTTGCTTCTCCACGCGTTCACGCAGAGACTAGATTCCCAGCACATTCCGGATGTGGTAGACAAGTGTGCTAAGATGGGGGTGTCCGCCCACCGGGCCTCCCAGGTTACCTCCAAATGTACTTCTCAGAGTTTCTGTAGCCTCACGAACAAGGGCGAAACACAAGTAATGTATTAAGCTGTCAGATTCAACAAATGGTTTTCCTCTGCTTCTGAGGAAGATCGTCATCATTTAAATAAACAGGTCATTAATTTAAGAATAGATTTCTCAGCCTCTGCAAAACAGACATAATATTGGACAGGGAATATTTATATTTCGAAAAGATAAAATGACAGTCATAGCTACAGAATTACAAAATGAACTAAAGTTCAATTTTGTAGTAATTAATGACCACATAAAATGGCTGAAATGATAATAAAAATGTACATGAGTATGCTATAATCAAGGGAATGTTTAAACAGACTACTGTTTTCTCAGGGGAATTAGAGTCCTAAAGTCAGTTCCAAATAACACCAACAAGCCCCTTTAACGAAAAGGTCCATCTCCAAAAACAGCTGAGTAGCAGGTTGGGAATTTCTACTTTGAATACCAGCAAAGGAATCATAAACATGTTCTTGCCAGATGTGCTTCCCAGATGTAAGGACACTCAAAGTTTTAGCAAGTAAGGATAGGCAAAGAGAAACAGGAAAGCTGGAAAGCAGTACATGACTTAATTGGTTGCTTTAATAAATATCCAAATACCCGAGAGATATTTATCATGTATGATGTAGTTAACAGAAAGAACATTCTTTTTCTTTTCCTTCTCTTCCTTTTCCTTAGCAGAGTCCTTCTCTTCAACTCATTCCCTCTCTCTCTTTTTTCTCTGGTCATTTCCTCTCCTTAAAGGGGCCCCTTGAATTGCTTTCAAACTCTGAGGTTTCCTCATGGTCTACACTTTCATGTGCCCTCCCCTTCTCCCATTCCATCTCCATTCTGCAAAGACTATTCATCAAAAATAGAATTAACTTTTGCAAAGAAAAGCACATCCTGATGGAATCACAGTTGATTAAGTCACTTGCATTTCCAAATAAGTAACCGCAATAAAAAAGAAGTATGAGCAAAATTTCATGCCATTTAGGCCCACAGTTGACCCTTGAACAACATGGGTTTGAACTGTGTGGGCCTAATTACATATGATTTTTTTTAATGTTTATTTTTGAGAGAGTGAGAGACAGAGCACAAGTCGGGGAGGGGCAGAGGGAGACACACACAGAATCCAAAGTAGGCTCTAGGCTCTGAGCTGTCAGCACAGAGCCTGATTCAGGGCTCGATCTCACCAACCACGAGATCATGACCTCAGTAGAAGTCGGATGCTTAACTGACTGAGCCCAGGCACCCTACATGGATTTTTTTGATAAATGCAGTACTATAAATGTATTTTCTCTTTCTTATGATTTTTAATAACATTTTGTTTTTTCTAGCTTACTTTATCATAAGAATATAGTATATAATGCATATGACATAGAAAATATGTATTAATTGACTGTTATGTTTTCGTTGAGTTTTCCAGTCAACAGTAGACTATTAGTAGTTCTGTTTTTGAGGGAGTCAAAAGTGATACATGAATTTCCAACTATGCAGGGGATTGGTCCCCTAACCCTGGCACTGTTTAAGAGTCAACTGTTTTTATGTACATAAAAATATTTACTATAATATATTTATCCAGATATAGAAAATAAAGTATAGGAAAGAGATTTTAATACATATATTAGCATCTAAAAATCTTCCACATAAAGTGTTTCTATATTAAATTCTGGTCTAATATGCAATTTATGTAATATTTTACTGATGTTCTCTTTACATAGACTATAATTATTTAAATCCTTCCTACAAAGACACAATCTATATTATGCCATAATTTAGAAATCTCAATGTTGCACCTGATTAAATGTTATATTGTCATTGCAATAATGCCAAGAGAAAAGGTCACTCAACATCATACTACCTTGGGAAGTCCATTAGTAGCTCAAAGTCCCCCAGAAGGGGAATTCCCTACTCTGAAGTTCAGATCCAGGAACTTGAGTTTTCCCAACCCCACCGTGAAACCTCTTATGAAGCATGAACTCATAGTACCAACACTCCCAGAGAATGATAAACTCCATTCCAGTTTATTAAGGTACTTTGGAGATTTAAGCACTAAAGGGACATTGTCTCTATATAGAAGTTTTATGGAGATGTAGCCTAAGACACCTTGGGAGCAGTGAATTAGAAGGGGAGAAAGAGAGGGTTTTAAAGATGAAGAGAACATTTGATAGAAGAGCCTGAGGTATGTGTCTGGGTTAAGGTTGGGTCCATCATTGTGTCTGATGGTTAAGGTTGGGTCCATCATTGTGTCTGGACAGACCAATTTCTCAAAACAGGTAGTACTTCTTCTGGAGCATGCTAGAAAGGACACTGATAATGATGGCCTTTTCTACCTCTTTATAAAAACCAATATTCTGATTATTATGTTTTTCTTTAGAAACATAAATATTTTCCAAATATAAAGCCAAATATTGATGATCTGGGTCCAATTTATATTTTTAAAGTGATTTTGCGTTTCTCTGCTCTGATCTACTAATTTGTTGACATTAGTGCTTTACTCTAACACAAGGGACTGGGGAAGGTTTCTTTTTGAAACCCAAATATAAAAAATGTATACCTGTTGGTAGCATGAAATGTAGCCAAGACAATTTTCATATATTCACATCAAAAGTGATGCATTCAGAAGCTACATACAGCTCATAGACAGTGAGACTGACTCCTGGCCCCACCATATGCTACGTGCATGAGCACTGGTCAAATTATTTAATCTCTCAGATACTCAGTTTGATCATCTACAAAGTGAGAATAACATCTGCCTCCCACGTTGTGTCATGAAGACTTAATGGATGGAATGGAGTGTGAAGAGCCTGCTGTGCTAACAGGCTGTGGTACATTCGTCACTTGATCGCTTGTTCCCCATTACTCACTCCTTTCCAGAAAAGTAAACTTTTGTATCATTCCCCATGGCATTTCTAGCAAGTTTAGCAAATTCATGTGGGACTCACATATGTCTCTCTCATTTGCATGTACACCTCCTTCCTTTCCAATCACCTGCGGAGACGTCTTTTTTGATGAATATCAGCAAAGTCACCTTCAGGATTAACATCTCCTCCTACTTGAATTGTCGTCCCTCACACCATTTCATTCTCAATCTGTCCTCTGTCAATTTGCACTTGATGACATAGTGCTCAGTTTCATTACTTCCTACGTGCCTGACTGCCCTAAAATTTCAACTTCTTGACGAGGAGAGATTTTGTTTCTAGTTCTTTGAAACTGCACCCCCCCCCCCCACCGAGTCCCCTAAACCCCCACCCCTAGCTCTAGCTAATGCTGCAGTGGAATTAATTTCGTGTTGACTGTCTGGCTAATGAGAAATTATTTTAGCACTACAGAAGGAGAAGGTCTACAGAGGAGCTGTTAGATATATCAAAGCAGCAGAAAAAAGGAGGAGAATCAAAGAAGGTGAGAAAATGACTTACTCTTCCCCTCCTCAAAAAAACCAGTGATTTATTTGCTTCAGTATCACAAGGAATGCAGGTACCTTCCCTGTGGCTGCTCTCTACAAACAGTGGTAGCAAAGAAAGTCAAAAATGCAAGTATCAAAGCAGAGATAACAGAAACACTGGAAAAATTAAAAAGCCACAACAAATCAATAGGTACTTAGAGTTATAAAGAAATTAAAGAATCTAAATGCAAACATTTTTCTCAAGTTTATTTTATGTTACCATCTTAAAACCTTCACTAAGAAGCTATATTTTCAAAAAAATAAATAAATAAATGTCTACTATGACATATACATTTGAATATATGTCGATTGGAAATATTCATAATTAAACCTATCCACAACTTTTGAGTAAATTCTCTGTTAAAAGAAGTAAAAATGAATAATTTCATAATGGATAAAAAGGATAAAAGGAAAAGTTCTCTATTTATTAAAATAAGATTAACAGAGAAAAAAACAAGGAACACATATGCAATTATCACCTCTGTTTTCCCATAAAAACTCTTGAAGAACATTTTCCCTCCTTTCATTTTCCAAAAAGAGACACTAATTCCAGAAATGTGCCCTCTCTCCAGATGGAAAATTCACATTTGTTACAAGAGAATTACACCCAGGAATGAGTATTCGAATTGTGGACAGATTTTGAAGGAAATTAGTAAATAGGATTAAAATTAGGACAAAATCAAATCATAATAGACAAATGGTAAAGCAAATCCCATCTTGATGTTTGGTAGTCAGAATTTTACTAAACAATAAAAATAGCAAACTAACTTCAAGATTTAAATCTCATTTAAATGCAGCCCCATTAAAACGTGATCATTCTAAGTGATTGTGATAACTTTAATATTGTACAAGCAATATAAGATTTTGATTAACATGACCTGATGGATGGGAAGGACATTCTCCCTTAAGAATGTTTCAGAATGGTTTTAAAAGTAGCTACTTTAAAGTTATATGTTGAAATTATTTTAAAATGTTTTATTATGATAAAGAAACATTTAATTTTATCATACTTTCTAAAAAGCATCTTGCTAAACATTTGTTATTAACATCAAAGTGGATTTACGTTGATGTTTGAAACTTTAAAAAAAAAGTTTGTCTATTTATTTTGATACAGAGAGAAAGCCTGAGTAGGGGAGGGGCAGAGAGAGAAAGAGAGAGACAGAGACAGAGACAGAGAGAGACAGGGAACCCCAAGCAGGCTCAGTGGAGAGCCTGACATGGAGTTCATCCCAAGACTATGAGATCATGACCTGAGATGAAATCAAGAGTTGGACCTTAACCAACTGAGCCATCCAGGTGCTCCAAATGTCTTGAAAGTTTTAAAGGACTTCAGGACATTCAGAGATAATTCTTGACATTTTGGTGTCACCAAGCATTAGATTGCAAATCAGTTACCTAAACAATGACCACAATACTCTTCAGTGAAGAGAAATTTAAAGTAAAATGATCAGGGGTGCCTGGGTGGCTCAGTCACTTGGCCCTCCAACTTCAGCTCAGGATCAGTCAGTTGGGCCTCCAACTTCGGTTCAGGTCATGACCTCACAGTTCATGAGTTCAAGCCCCACATCAGGTTTGATGAGTTGTTAGCACAGAGCCTGGACCCTGCTTCAGATTCTTTGTCTCCCTCTCTCTCTGCCCCTCCCCTGCTCATGCTCTGTGTCTCTCTCTCTTTCAAAATTAAATAAACATGAAAAAATGATAATAAAATATAAAAATGAAATAAAGTAAAATGACCACAGAAAATTCTGCTGCAAGAGACTTCTAAAACACATGTAATATCTTTGAGAAGTAAAGCAGAAGTCCCTGGACTCCAAAACACTTCTTGCTAAGTGTTTATAGCTCTTAGAAAATTGAGTTCATTTCAGTCAGAACTTTTAAAAAAAGGACAGATGGGTAAGAAACAATGGCAGCAAGCTCTGAGAGTTTTAGAAAGAGGTTTATAGGAGGGGTGCCTGGGTGGCTCAGTCGGTTGAGCGTCCGACTTCGGCTCGGGTCATGGCATCACGGTCCGTGAGTACGAAACCCGCGTCGGGCTCTGTGCTGACAGCTCAGAGCCAGGGGCCTGCTTCGGATTCTGGGTCTCCCTCTCTCTCTGGCCCTCCCCCATTCATGCCCTGTCTCTCTCTGTCTCAAAAATAAATAAATATTTTTTTTTTTTAATTTAAAACAAGAAAAAAAGAAAGAGGTTTATAGGGATAAAACAGTTTAGAGAAGTCTTTGACTCGGGGTCACTCCAAGATTAAGGTGTATGTGCATTCGCCATACATAAGGACATTTGGTTAGAAGCTACTGGAAAAAGCAAACTGTGTATGTGTGTGTGTGCTTTGTATGTTTGAATGGTTTGAACGGCTGGAGTCATCTATCTTGATGAATCCAGGTGAATTATAATCCTTTTCCCCAGTAACTATATACAAGATTTAAAATGTGGATGGGAGTACTTGAGGTCCGTCAAAAGGATAAAAGACAATAGATTCACGTTCCCATATGGGAGGACAGTAAGAAAAGAAAATTAAGAGAAACTAAAGAACTAAGGAATAAAAAAGGAAGCAATTCTCTCTTCTTTTGTTTTCTTTTTTTAAGGCGAGCACTTTGTAGGCACCAGGATTATTTTATTATGGCAATTAAATAATTTCCAGAATTCCTAATTCTTACTAAAGGGCAAGGGAGAAGGGAGGAGAGGAGGAGAGGGAATGCGAGGAGCTTGACACAGAGATGGGAACAAAGAGAAGAGGTGATCATTGAGAAAGACTGGTGACTATTGCTTATTTCTCTGTGTCCTGTAATCTTTCATTTTAAAGCTACTCTCTGACGGTTCCATTGACTCGTCACAGGTTAAATTGAAAACTTCCAGAGTGACTTTGTAGTTGGACACAGCTAGCATCTATTCAAAGTCTTTTTAGTACCAAATTTTCTGCCAAATGCATTACATAAATGATCACATTAAAATCCACAAGGGCCTTAGAATGTGGCTGCTACTACTGTCAATGGTTTTAAAAGATAAGGACACGGTAATATGTGATGCGCCCCAGGCCACACAGGTGGCAAGTGGAGAGCCTGGGATTCAAACTCGGTTCCTTTACTCTTCAAGTCCAAATTATTGATTGAAGACAATGTTGGTAGTAGTCCTGTTATATCATCCCTGTGTCACTACATAAGTAACTGTGGGAATTCCTTTTTTTCTTAATGTTTATTTATTTATTGAGAGAGAAAGCAAGAGAGAGAATGGGCAGAAAAGGGGCAGAGAGAGAGAATCCCAAGCAGGCTCCGTGCTGTCAGCACAGAGCCTGATGTGGGGCTCCATCCCACAAACTGAGATCATGACCTGAGCCAAAATCAAGAGTCTGACACTCCACCAACTTAGCCACCCAGGCACCCTACAAATATTTCTTATGAAAGTTAACTTTCCACCATTCTCCCGCTGCTTTAAGGACTTTTCTTATAGCCTGAGTTTACCTTTCTTGATGAAAACACCAAGAAACAATTAGAGCAAGCGAATATTTTGAAAATTTCCCACCATTCCTCCCATGACTATACCTCATGATAACATGTGGTCTCCAAGATATAGCAGGCAGCAGCTTGACCAAATGTTTGCAACCATATATTATGGCCACCCGTTTTCCAACTTAATATCTTCCTTCCACTAGCTTCATTTAGCCAATGTCAAATCTTAGGTTCTGTTTTACAGGACCCAATTCCTGGTACCAAGTTCATTATGACTTTGGTCATAACAATATTTGTGACAGATCACAGTGGCTTAAACAAGGCAGTTTATTTCTTTTGCATATTCAAAAGTCTAAAAGGAGAGTATCCAAAACAGGCATGGTTCAGTGACTTATGGTTCAGTGAAGTTTCCAAGCCTTTGTTTTTAGCTATCATTCTAATATCCTTAGCCCATGGCTTACATCCTCAAGACCATCATGTGCTGACCCAAAATGGCTACTAGAGCTATAGGCATAATGCTCCATTCTAAATATTAAGAAAAATAAATGGAGGAGCAGGAGCACTCTTACCTGTATAGGGAAACCTTACAGAAATGTTGTACATAATACTTCTATTTATTCTCGTGGGGCATAACCTAGTCCTGTGGCCACACTTGGATACAAAGGAGGCTGAAATGTCATCTTTTAGCTGGGTAGCTTGCACTGACGTAAAAACATCAAGATTTTTTTAGTGAAGACAGAGAAGAAAATCAATGTTGTGGGATATTTCTCATACATTGTTTCTCATAGACGTTTTAGAAATTTCTCATAGAAGATTAAGCTAATTTTATGTGTCTATATTTGCCATCAAACATGCTTAGTTACCAAAGCATTAGCCAATGATTTCTTTCTATTTGCTTATGTTTTCCAGTTACACACCCTATAGAAACATCTACAAATTCAGGCCATTTTTGGAGATGAAAGTGATATATATGTATGTCTTCATACAGAGACATACATATAATGGACAAGGAGTCCTTATCTCTGGTGAAATCAGGCCCTACTCTGATGAAAAATCTACCACCGCAGGGAATTTGTTTGCCATAATTTGTTGCATAGAATAATATTTTCTTATGTATATTTACAATATTTATCATGCTGAAGACTACTAGCAAAGGAAAATTATTCCAAAGAAATTATATTACTGAGATGAATTTTTGGTCAACTTGTAAACTGAATCAAATCTGTAAGTTCCTCCCCCCAGATTGAGTTACTTTCTCCATACCTATAAACTGGTTGGATTCCGTTCACAGTGGACATAGCGTATGACAAGAAAGGCAGTTTATTTTGCTGTTGATAGCCCTTTAAATCCTGGATATCTCCAAGGAAATTCCAGTCTTAGGAGGATTCCAACAAACATGCAGAGCTGGGTGGTTCAGATTGAGGTGCAGTTTGGAACCGGAATACAGACAGTATTCCAAGTCCAAAGTGTCTGAGTTTTGAAGTTCAGTCTTTACTCATGCAGGCTCCTCCAGCAAAACATTTATAAATAAACTCTGGAGAGAAAATAGAGTCAATATATCAATACATAACCTTCATTACTGATATGATGAAAATTAAAATTTACCACTTTCACATAATCTATTACCTAGTCTGTGATAGATGGTGGTTGCATATAGTTTTAAAAAAAAAATTTTATTGCTGACCCAGATTCTATAAAGAGCCCGAAATGCTTAAATTCTTGAGTGACACAAATAAGATTACATATAACCATTGATTTTCATAAAGCAAATTGTTCTAATATATGTTTAAAGTGGGCTCTTGATAGTCCTTTATGTTATTTAGCTATATTTTCATTACAATGTACAATCCATTGCATTTTCTTAATAAAGATACTTAGGGCTCTAAAAGGCAGGTCATTGAGCCATAAATTAGTGGGTCATTTCTGTAATATAAAGTTCAACGTTCGTATAAAGTAGCCCTTCCTCCTTTTTACTCTATCTTTATCTAGTAAAATATCCTGTGCATGGAAGGTGTTCAATAAATGAGGTTAAGTAATCGGTAGGTCGGTGGTAATATTAGAACTACCTTTTTACAAAGAGATGAATTAGGAAGCAATATAGGTCAGTCCTGCAGAGTCTGAGCAACTGGATCTGATCCTGGCAAATGGTTCATTTTGAAAAATTCTAAAGATTACTTATTACCAACACATGTAATTTTAATTTACTGGGGCCACTATCAGACACAAAGATGACAGAATGACTCGATCCGTAGTATTACACTTCAGTCACTGAGTAGAGGCAAGATCTCTCAAGGTTTCCAGACACTGTAACACCACCATGTACTCAGTAACCAGAAAAACCTATAAATATGTAAAACGTACCAATAACCCAATCTGACTTTACTGTTATCCACTGATCTGGAGCGGGGGAGGAAATATGTTGCATTTGTTGATTTCACTTGACAATTTATATACATGATCCGAAAGAATCTGTGACAGCATGAGAAAAGTAAACTTGAGATCATTGATAACTATTTCATTAATTTTCCAGTACACAATATTTGTGCTCTTTTCAATATTTCTTCCGACCTAGATATATTTTCCTTGTCTTCAGTATTTGATAGGTATATTTACAATTTCACCATTGGGCAGAGAAAGAGATGGAAAGAAAAAAAATCATAGACACATACATACATATCGAATATTTATTTTTATTGGAGAGAGAGAGAGAGACAGAGAGAGAGAATCCCAAGCAAGCTCCATACTCAGTGTGGAGCCTGAAGCAGGACTCGAACCCATGACTCTGGCATCATGACCTGAGCTGAAATCAAGAGTCAGACGTTCAACCAACTGAGCCACCCAAGCACCCCTGAGTATATATTAGTTAATATAAAAGAAAATTAAACAATTAGCTTGAATGAAATTAGGAGAGCAGAATTTTCATCCTAACTTTGTCCTTAGTTTCTGGGTGACCTTGATTAAGGCAGTTACTTTCATGAGCAGTAATTTTCTTGTTTGTGAAATGGGAATGATGGTCACATTGCCTCTTCCATGGCACTATTGAAAGAATCTCATAGAACATTCACGTCAAATACTTTGAAGTATATAGAATTCTATAGCAACATGTTAGCTTTATTAAAAAAAAAAAAAATGCCTGAAATACGATATGTAATGCTCACCAAAGAGATAAATCAGGACTTCATTACTGGTATTTCAAAATGATTATTTGCTTCACAAAATTTTGCCACAAAATTAATATTTGCAGTTAGGGAAAGTATGAACGAGGAGAAAGGGAAAGGCAGGAAATTCTGGATATCTCTAGGGATAAATTATCACTCAATTTTTGGATCCTGGCATAAAATGTTTAGTAAAAGTCTTCCTTCGAATTATTTAGATTATATTAGGAAGTAAGTCTTATTTTATTATGGACATGAAGATTACATCACTATATTCCACCAAGAAGGTATCTGATAGCCTTCTCAATGTGATTAGTGTAATCTGCATTGCGGTCTACATTAACCGCGACTCATGTGGTTGTGCAGGTCCAATCCAACCTGCACCGCCATACAAAATAGTCCCAGTTAAGGAACCGTGAGCCTATTTCCAACACACTGGGACTGAGTAAATGCTTCTAGAACAAATTATCAAAATTCTCAAAACATATGAAACTACAAACATATGAGACTACAAATCCTTAATACTGAATCTAAAAGGGCAGAAGGCTTCTTTCCTTAAGGGTTCTTAACACATCTCTAAATTGAAGACTACTAATTTCATTTTGAAAGAACATACCGGGAACACAATGATCACACGAAACAAGGGTAGCAGTTGTTCCAATCACCTATCTGCGGATCTATTTACTAGCATTTTCCAAATCGGAGCCTCGATTTTTGGATACATTTCACAGTCCCATCATTCTAAACTCTGTAAAATTAACCATATAGGGGCACCTGAGTGGCTCAGTCAGAGAAGCCTCCCACTCTTGATTTCAGCTGGGGTCATGAGTTCTAGCCCCTAGTCAGGGCTCTGCTCTGACAGGACAGAGCCTGCTTGGGATTCTCGCTCTTTCTCTCTTTCTGCCCCTCCCCCAAGTGCTCGCATGCTCTCTCTCAAAAATAAATAAACATTAAAAAAAAATGTCTTCTCCAGCCATCTACTTCAACTATTTAAAAAGCAGCTAAATATAGTAGCACTGGTGAAGGTGGAAATACAGAGCCTTGTGTTTTAAACATGTCTTGCATATATGTTTTAAGATCACAAATTATTCAGTCGTCTCATGCAGATTTCTCTTTCTTTTTATCTCCTTTGGAGTAATATGTTGCATTGCAGAATGAAAGGACAGTAAAACATTCCCTTCAAACAGTGTGGTTTCATTGGTTAATTATTTTGCAAACTAAAATGAAATCCAAACCAAATTCAGAGTTTAGAATTTTCTAATAGCTTATAAATGATTTCATTTTGTGTGATTTCGTTAAATTTCATCTTTTATTCTCCTTCAGCCAATCATCGCTAAAACAAAAACAAAAACAAAAACGAACAAACGAAACAAACAAACAAACAAACACCTTCTCTACCTGGCCTTTTTGCTCCCCTCCCCAGATTTCAGCTTTCTACATCTTGCTGTCCTGGGCAGTCATTCCAAAAGTGAGCCAGTGGGACATTGCTTATACAAAGACACTTATGTTTATGGTACTGCTCTCTATCAGAATCTGAGCACACACATTTACATATACACACTCTAAGCAGGTCACTGAAGATTACAATCGTTCTGGAAATAATCCTTAAGAATGAATAAGCTAAAGATATAGTGTGTCGAGTCTATTCTCTCTCTTTTTCATCTTCCTGTCTCCCTCTCTTCCCCATTCCTTCCTCCTTCTCTCCTTCCCATCCTTTTCTTTCTTCCTTTCTCTTTCTTTCTCTCTTTCTTCCTTCCTTCCTGCCTTCCTTCCTTCCTTCCTTTGTTTTTTTTTTTCTTTCCCTGAAGAGGTTTCTGAAATTCATCAGTGATTTCTTTAATTAAGAGGGAAAACAAACAAACAAACAAACAAAAAAAAACAGGAGAGAACAAAAAGGAATAGTAAACTCTTCCCTTCACTGCCTAAGGGGTTAGTTACAAAATAAACATTTCATAGACTGGGCCACATCTCCTATAATGAGACAGCTCTGGCTAGTGAGTCTGCAACTGAAGTCCCCATTAAGAGCATTCACTTGGAAAAAGTAAGTGACCCACTTGTGTTGGCTAAAGAGCCTCGCGGAGGTTTTTTGTAACCACCTACAGCATTTTTTGACAATGTGCCTTGTACTTACCCCTGCCTTTCCTGAAGGCTCTCTCTGCTGCATTTTGTTTTAATGGCTCAGCCTCCTCACTGGTGATTCAAAGTCTGAGCTCTTCCTATTAAGCCTCCATATAAAATAAAACCCCTTAACCTAGAGAAAAGGAAAGGCGAAAGGGTGTTCAGTTTGACTGGGGAGAGGGGAGAGACATAGAGAGGCAGGATATCAGTATTACATTTTTCCTCCTCCAAACCAAAACATTAGGATAAAAGAAGATTGTTCGTATTTGCAATATTTGCCTTGAGCTCCTTGGAGGAGAGATGCTATACAAAATCTAAAAATAAGTAATGATCAAAATGTCTCAGAATAAAAAAAAAAAAAAAATCCTAGTAATAACCTCAGAGATGTTAGCATCAATCCAAGAGATGCAGGGAGAAGTCACACTACAATTTTTTTTGGCAATCTACTGACAGGTCACATATCAGAAAGTACCATGACCTATCAAAATTAGGTCGCTATCGCTAATGTAAAAAACACAAACTCTTAATGAACATGAAATTCTGCTTGTATTAAATCAGGGGAATACAGAAGTATGGGACTAACTTGGCCAAAATAATTGGAACAAGAACTGAATTCTAGCTCAGTGTTTCCAAGCAAGAAAAACTCAACAAGAGTCATATTTCATAACATTAAATATGAAATGAGACACAACTCTAAACCACCCATTTATTTGCCTTTCAAGCTGCAATTAGGAGCTATTAATCTCTGAAGGTGTTGGTTCACTTGTCAGCCAGCACAGCAGTAAATACTGAAACATATAATTCACTTCCAGTTCCCTTCTCTCCCCTATGTCTATTTGACCCACTCGCAAAAGGCGTTTTTCTTTCTACTCTATTAAACCATTGATTCCTTCTCTTTGTTTTGACCGTTGTGTTCAGAACCAAAGAAAAATACACCCAAATAAATTTGCCTCCAAAATGTGGAAACGTGTGCCCTTTGAAATGTGACTTTAAGAAATAAATTAGTAGCTAAACGTCTCAGGAATGAATTAAGAAGTAGGAGACATAGAACAATTTAGTTTATTCCAAGAATGGCTGGGTCTTCCCTGCTAGCCATTTACATCTGTTTGCTATTTTTTTTTTTTTTTCCTCCAGCTTTCCTATCTCCCTTATCTTTTTCAGCTACCCAAACCCAGGGCGGATTTTACAACCTAACATTAGCACCACGCTTTTTTTTTTTTTTTTTTTTACCTTCAGAAATCTTTGAAAATGACAGCTTTAAATTATTTCCCATCTCCGAATTCCTTCCGTGGCTAGATTTCATACTATGCTTCTTAGGACTTGATTATTCCACGTTACGCATGTTAGTTTGTCATTGATCCATTCATTCGGCAAACATTTATTGAGTGCCTGCTGTGGGCCGGGTATAGCTCTAGTTTCTGGGTACATAAGAGTAAATGCAAGAGATAGAAAGCCCTGCTTTAATTGGAGCTTACATTTTATTGACAGTTTTGGATAGGAAGCTATATAAATCAGTTAAACAGAAAGTGTCAGATAATGAGAGCGCACAGGAAGGAGGTTAGAAATCTCATAATGAAGGTATCTGTGGGGGGAGATGGTATATATGTATATATATATATATATATATATATATATATATATATATCTGTGTGTGTGAATAGAGTTCCAATTTATTATTTTGCTGAAGATAACTGAAAAGTTTCTTACAAATTGGCGTAAGAAAAAGCTCTTGCAAACCACTGGCGTGTAGTTCTTAACAGAGCAATGGACATAATTTAGGTCACAATAAATCCTTAGGACTCCATGGTTCTGGCTATCTGCTGTTGTTTTACTCCATAAATAAGCTATTGTGTCCTCTGATGAAAAAGAAACTAAATAGATCTTTACACTAAGAAAAAAAAAAAAAAAGTAGCATTTGGAGTCTGAATCTTGAATTTTGAATTCACCTCTGCTACTCCTTTACTTTGTAACCTTGGCCCAACCCACTTTCCTCAGGTTCTCTTTCATCATTTGTAAAACAGGCATAATTCTACCTGCTTCAGAGAATAAGCACCAACGAGGACAGATATTTGCCAATTTTTTGCAAACTGTTCTATAGCTGGTGGTTGTTACTATTATCCGATGAGAAGTTTGGAGGAAAAGAAATTTGCAGGAGGCCCAGTTAGGAGGGAGGTGCGTAGAAAAGGAGTCTTCCTGAAAAGAGCTGCATGAGGGCCCCAGAGTTTCAAGAACCCGCTCATAACATTTTCACAAGGCCATGTTTTGAAACTTGCCCGAGGGCTTCAACCAATAAAAAACCGTAGCTGCCGCTGGCTAGAGGGAATAAATCTCCAGAAGCTGTACAGTATCTGTTCCGTATAGTCTATCCTTAAATGGAGAAAAACAATCATACACACAGAGAAATACCAAGAAATACCAAGTCAATCAGCCCTGAAATCATTACCAGGAACTTGAGGCAAGCCACATACTTTTGTTCCAATAACTAACTGAACACATACTTCACTCGGGCCTGCTCCTAGATAGTTTCAGGGCTTCTAGTTCGCTCTGCTGGGTAAAGGGCTTGCTACTTCCCTGACTGTGGTCCCTGGTGCCATTATGACATTGCTCCCCACCCCTATTCTCAAGTCTGCAGTAACCCCGCTTCGTATGCCACTTCAACAGTTGAGAAATAAGGTGTTCCCAAAAGCTGCGGAAAAAAGATTCAGGTGTATGTTGCCGGATGAGGTGTCTGTCTATTCTAGCGGCTCTTTGTTTCACGTCTCACTGAGTCCATAAAAGTGCAAAGATGGCGTCTGGGGGATCAAAAAAGGAATACTTGCCTCCCTCAAACATTTCTGAAAAGAATCAAAGTTGAATTATTTGGATTCCATTCATACCCAGAGAAATAAAAATGTGAAGCTAAGTGTACAGATTTAACAGTCTTTAAAGAGAACAAGAAAAGTCTTGTGTTTGCAACGAGGGCCAAAGGAAGGCTCTTTCTGTGTCTTTTCTCGCGGCGTTAGGAAAGCAGGCTCTCACTAGAGCACAGTCCGTGTAGCCCGGCTGTGGAGTCAGAGGGACACTGTTATCTCAAATCCTTTTGGCATTCTCAGTGATAACTATTCAGAGTGCATTTTTTCTTCCCCCAAGGCAGGCAATCTCCTTTCAAGCCAAAACTGTCCTTCGGTGGACCATTGAAATAGTGAGTGTTCAGTGAATCATACAGTTGCCACAGGATAAGTATTCCAGATGGTGGAAGCGAGAGGTTAAACCAGGTTTCGTTTGCCTTACTAACAGACACCTTTCCACTTAAATCAGAAAGACTCACAGGCCTGCAGGAAGTGACATACAACCTCAGAGGTGTTTACTGTCCACAGTCTGTAATAGCCTCTCACTCTGTGCAGTGTTGTAACTGCAGAGACGTTCTTGGACATGTGTTCCCGGCCCTCAGTAATCTCCATAAACTTAGCCATAAATCGAGCTACAGCTAAACGTGAGAGTTTCTGTTTTGTTATTGTATATCTTAATCCTCCGTGTGGAACATCACTCATTGCACCAGAAAAAGGAGAGGAAAGGCACCGAACAATAAAATCAGCGATGTGTCTCCAAATCATGAAACAGTCAAGAATGGGCTGTGCTGAGAGTCACTAGCGCAGTCACTAGTAACAACTAGAAGGTGAAGCAAAGTCTCTCGCAAGCCCATCACAAAACTGTGGTCCGGCCAGGCCCTCCTCTGTCGAGGAGTCGGGAGTCGGGGCTTTGCTGCTGAAAGCAGTGCAAATGTGGAGGACTGTCCACACTTGAGTGTGACTGTCAGTAGCCACAGGCAAGTACAGAGAGACGATAAAAGTTCCTATCAACTTTTTCAAATACCACTATATGAGCGTTGTTTTTTCTCTGTAAAACTTCGTTGATAGATGCCAGGCTCATAACCAATTTCTCTTATCCAGTGATAAAATACAAAATCATCATCGTAACAGCAAATCATAATACTTAACTATTTTGACTTACATAACAACCTGCTTACATCAGGAAAAATAGAAGCAAAATTGTTGACCAAAGCTGATGGAAATAATTGATTTTATCTTTAGGCCTGGCCTTAGTGTATGTGGGTATGACTGAATCAATATAAGACAAGGGGTTCCAGATAAACATGGATGATTGAACACATAATATTTACCATGTTTTCTTCCTAAAATCACAGTAATGAGATTAAAATAGATAAAAGCACATACTCAAAAGAGAAAGAGGAAAAAACAGGAAGCAGATTTTTTTTTAGCTGAAAGCCAGAAAGGAAGAATAACTAATATAGCAGAAACTCCATCCTATTTTAAGGAAACTCTAGAAATGAACCAAATCATACAAGGATTCTGAGAAGCCTTTGAAAATGGAGGCATCAAGTACCTATGAAAATAAAATATACAGTTAAAAGAAGTCTAATTAAGAAACGCATAGAAATCTGCATCCTAGCTGCTCAGAGATGTGGTCCCTTCCTCAACCCTGGGAGAAGACTAGAATTTTACTTTCAAGGGACCTTGAGGCACAGAAGCCCAGGATGTAAGAAAACTAGTCCCAGATGAGAGCTAGGATTCAATTCTGAAAAGGAGAAGGTTAAGTGAGAGTCTACATTCTGAACACTGATCCAGCCTCCTTACTTGGAAAAAGTTCTAGAGAGAATCGCCCCTCAGGCTTATACCTACTAAGCAAAAGATGGGAGAATTACTCTGGGGAGAAAAGCCCTACAAATGCTGCCATTTGAGATCCCCCAATAAAGGATTTCAATACTGTCACCCTACTGGAAAGTGTAGGATTTAATAAGTTCTACCTTAGATACAGATCTTCCTGTAAGCTTTTTAATGTTTCATTAATAAATATACATAGGTTGCTAAATAGTCAAAGAAATTTGATGGGAGGCATAGACAGACAGAAAGAAAGAAAGAAAGAAAGAAAGAAAGAAAGAAAGAAAGAAAGATAGAAGAAAGAAGAAAGAAAGACTTGGAAGACGTGAAGGAAGGAAGAAATCTATAAAACCTATCATCAGTATCTTTATTATAAGAAATATTACAATAATGCAATAAGACAATGCTTTTTTTTTTTTTTTAATTTCAGAAAGCTAAAGGACCATTTAAAATAAAAAATGTGGGGCATCTGTTTGCCTTGGTTGGTTAAGCATCCAACTTTGACTCAGGTCATGATCTTGAGGTTCGTGAGTTCGAGCCCCACTTCGGGCTCTGTGCTGACAGCTCAGAGCCTGGAGCCTGTTTCAGATTCTGTGTCTCCATCTCTCTCTACCCCTCCCCCACTCTCACTCTGTCTCTGTCTCAAAAATAAATAAAGCACTAAAAAAATAAATAAAAAATAAAATGTAAAATACAGTACAAGAAATAAAAATGCAGTACACATGGCAGAAGATAAATTTGAGGAAGCTGCCTAAAGTGGAATAAAAGAGAGAGACAGAGACAGAGAGACAGAGAAAGAGATGAAAAACAGGAGATACAAGAAGATAAAAATACAAGACCAAAAATAGCCAACGTCTGAATCCTAAGAGTTCTTGAAAAAGAAAATGGAAAAAATAGAGAGGGCAAATTACCAAGGAAATTATTCAGCAGACTTTCAGAATCAAAGGACATGAGGTTCCAGATGAAACGGTCCTACAGGGCCCAGGGCAATGGATGAAATGACCTATATCAAGGCATGTTGTTAACATTTTGGACCACCAGAGGTATAGTGAAAATCCCCCAAACTTCCATACTTTAAAAAAATTGTTTAATTTTAAATAAACAACAAAAACAGACTGCAGACGGCAGGCAAATAATCAGAAAATAGAATGCCACCTGCTTTCTCAGATGCATCCCTGGAAGATAAAATCCTGAATGAAAATTATTTCTAACCCAGAATTCTATATCCAGAAAACTATCAAATAAGTGTGAGAGTAGAATGAAAATATTTTAAAACCTGCCAAGTCTCAAAAATTTTAACTTTCCTGTGGCCTTTCTTAGTGACCTACAAGAAAAGCCACTCCAGCAAAATGTGTATGGAGCTTAGAGAAAGGGGCATTTGGGATTCAACAAAGGGGACAAACCATCAAAGAGAGAGTAAAAACACTCCTTTCCTGAGGACAAAGGGACATCCTGGAACAAGAAGTGGGCGGTAGACCCAGAGAAAATTTGGTCCAGATTGAAGCAGCAAAATGGAAGATTCCAGAAAGGATGTTTCCTAGAAAAAAAAAAAAAAAAAGGGGGGGGTGGGTGGGGAATGAGTTCTCGCCTGATAGGTGAGAATTTTGGAAAGAATTTTGGAAGAAATTAGTGGTAGGCACACTAACATCTTCATTTATTCGTTTCTAGGTAAACCACAAGCAGTGCAAAAAAGAAATGTAGTCAGGGTATATACTGCACGGTTCACCTGTGAATCACAGTTAAATAGTATTGAACATTGGAGGTGGGATGGTACTCAGGGGAGGAAGTTGGAGGAGAAATTCAGAAATGAAGATCTAAAACTAAAAAATCAAGAGGCACTGCCACAAGCATATCGTTTAGGAAAATGGATGTAACTAGATGCAACTGCTAAAAAAAGTTGAAACTGCCAGCCTCCGAGAAGTGAGCTGAAGTCAGGAAAGAGTGAGCCAAGGAACCTGTTTGTTCCTTTGCTCCTAAAGGACCACATGACTCTGAAACCTTGTGCCTGTATAACTGATAAAAATAACTTTTCATTTTAATTGAAAAGGAAGAAAAGCTAAAAAACGAAGCGCGGTAATAGTTTGGTATAGCTAGCTCCTAACTGGGGAGGTTTATGCAGAAGATTGTCATTGAAATGGTTTTTTAAGGAGAAGTAATTGACCAAGAAGAAAGCATGAAGATGGGCATTCCTGGCAGGGGTCATAGCCTGTACAGAGATGTAGAAGCGGAAGAGGGCAGGCCACATTCAGGAGCCTACAGGTCAAGAGAAATGGTCATGGCGTGGGGACACAATGGCGATGGCCTAAAAGGAGGTAGGTGGGATTACGCCCCAGGGAATGGTAGGATCTTGCAATTCACACTAAGGAGTCCGGACATTTTTCTGTAGACGGCATGGAACTGTCAGCATATTTAAGGCAGAGAGATAGCATAACAGATATCCACTTTGGAAACGTATCTTTGGCGGTGTTATGAAAAGTGGATATAGAGACTTGAGATAGGAGGCAAAAGGTCCCCATAAGGGACTATTATAAAAGTCCAAGGAGAAGGGGACAGGTGACTGAACCAAGCTAACGGTAATGTGGATATAGATGCATGAGGACATTGGGAGCTACCACCTGAGAAACTAGTGCGAGAGAGAAGCAGGACATCTTTTTTTTTTTTTGGGACAGAGAGAGGCAGAGCATGAACGGGGGAGGGGCAGCGAGAGAGGGAGACACAGAATCGGAAACAGGCTCCAGGCTCCGAGCCGTCAGCCCAGAGCCCGACGCGGGGCTCGAACTCACGGACCGCGAGATCGTGACCTGGCCGAAGTCGGACGCTTCACCGACTGCGCCACCCAGGCGCCCCAAGAAGCAGGACATCTTAATTACCCTTTGAGACACATCTCATTATCCCCACGTAGAAGGAGTACTTTGGCAAGGGAATACAACTAGTAAATGGTAAATTCAGGAATAAACCTTGGTCCCACTGAATAGAGATTGCAGGCTCTGAGGATTAGATCACATTGAGACGGAACATAAACTTCACATATAAAATGAGAATGGTAATAAGACCTGACTCATCTGATTGTTGTGAGGCGAAAACGAGAATGCACGTAAATTTGGTTTTTTAACCTAAAAACCAGCTCCATAACATTGGTAGTTAAAATAACTTTGCCTTAGGCCCAGGCATTCCCAAACCTCTCTATCCATCACACCCACTGGCTGCAATGCTCTTGTACTACGACTTGACAACTTTTATTTATTTGATTTTTACATAAACGATAATTTTATGCAGCTGTTCATCAGTGATGTAAACACATTTTCCTGAAAATCAACCTCATCTAAATTCCCTTGAAAACCAGAAGGGGCTTTTAGCCTCTTCACGTGAGGTCTATCCAACACTTTTAATCTGCTCAAATATATACCGACCCTTGGAACTGAAGGTCCTTTTCCAATCTCTGAATTACTATGCAAGATCAAAACACTCCCTTCTTTCCCTACTAATAAGAAGGACAGGTTGAAATACAAAGGCAGAGGTTATTTTTTTTAGTAAATTGTGTGCACTTATAAGTCAGGTTAATGATACCCAAGCGCACAAAAACGTGGGAAACAAAAGCCCAAAGGTCTTATCTTTGATATGCTCAAAGGTCTCCAAGTTTTGTTTTGTTTGTTTTTTTTTTTATTATTTCTGTTTCAGTGTGACACACATTGTCTGGAGGGTGGAGCAGGAGGGGCTCGGCCGGCAGCTCAATTATCTCTGCCTCATTGTTAGCCCCAGGAAAAGATATCATTTACTCTGCCACCTTTGTAGCTCTTTGAGAATCAGATAACCTACTTACGCTTTCTAACTAGTTGAGCAATCTGGACCCTCCGAAGATGCTGTAACTCCTTGGCACTGATTTCTCAGGCTAAACTGTTCGGTGCCTGCGACTACACGCTAACTACTTCACAAGAACGCTGAAGACAACAGCCTGGTGAAGTAAGCCTTGCTATTATGTCTGCATTGCTACGTTGGTGTTCCTAATACGTTGTCAGTTTCTCCCTATTCAAGATCGTCTGCCTTAATTTTCCTCTATGATTGCACGGCATTTATTGCTCCAATAAATGTCTGCAGGAGAAGGGGGGTAGGGAGGTACCTGAATACCCAAGGGATTGCCAACCGGCATGAAATCACCTGACAGCTTGGACCTTCTGTCACAACAAGAACATTCCTGAGGGTTCAATTGCATTGTTGGTGCTAATCCCAGGCTAGAAACATCAGAGGAAACTAAAAGTGAGTGTGCGTTTTATATAATTGGAAAGGAAAGGAGTGAAGACAGAATTCTCAGGATGTGGGAAGAGAACAGAGTCACAGCTCTCTCAGATGTGTTCTTAGGGGAAATCAATGAAAAGCCACACTGTGCTTGCACCTCTGCCAGAAACAGTCAAAATGGGGACACTTCATCACGACGAACATATTATTACAAATAAAATCGCACCATTCGTTGGTTTTTATTGTTATCACGACTGTATTATTCTCCTTAATTATTCATTACCATTTTTCACCATTTTGCTATTATTGATGACGCTGTGTGTGTGTGTGTGTGTGTGTGTGTGTGTGTGTGTGTGGTTTTTTACCCTGTTATAAAGCCACTTTCCTTAATCAGTCACTGTTTATTTTTTTGTACTTCTGTCTCCATGGTGCAAGAGACATAATTGTTTTTCATTTTTCTGCAGGCAGCAAGGGTGAAGAGAGAGGGAAGGCACTGGGAAAGGAAGACTTTCCCCAGGGCCTTATACATCATACATGATGAAGCTATTCTCACAGGCATTACATTTTCATCTGACCTTCTTGGCACACGGAAGGTGTGGTGTGTGTTTCAAGGATGAGGAACATAACTTTCAGGAGGAGTTAACCCAGCAGGACCATTAAGCTGTTACAAGTCATAAAATGCCTGTGCCCAGGAGTGAGTCATAAAAACTAAAAGATAAAGTTGTTAAGTAGATGCCATTGCCTCAGAAAAATTTCTTCCCCTCTCTTTCTGTCTAAACTTAGTTTACTTGCACCGGAAAGGTCTATACCCACCTGTGTAGTCTATTTAAAATGTAAAAATTAGAGCAGTCCTGTGCTTCGAAGTACTCATCTTACACAAGGAAAAACTGAGGCTTAAAAGAGTTGAATGTCCTACTCAACGTCACACAGGAAGTCAGGACTAGGCCCAGGAAGAGAAAAACAAAAGCTCCTGGAGGTTCATCCTCTACCCTAAACCACAGCTCCCCTCCGTATGACTTCCCAAAACTGACAATGATGATAAATAGCTTATAAAATGATGTATAAACTCTCAGTAAAGCCTATGCTTGCCAAAAGCAAAAAAAAAAAAAAAAAAAAAAGTTTTACTTGAATTGGCTTTTCTCCCAAAAAGATTTGTTCATCAGACAGAATTTATGTATGTTAGACTCTGCATTGTTATAATTTACTTTCAGCAAATTGCATTAATCTTTCTATTAACAGTAGCAGATCAGAGATCTATATTATTCTAATTCAGTCTACCATATATTGAAAGCCAGCTGTGTGTGAAATACTGTGTCAGATGCTATGGGGACAAAAAGAGTCTACTCTCATAGCTCAGTTTCAGTGAGGTTGACCTGAATCTTCTTTAGACATTGTCCTCAAAACTCCTAGGTAAAGTCTACTTGCTTCTCTGGAAGCCTCACCCCCACCCTGTGCAGGAATCCAATCGCTTGCTCAATTCATTTTTCTCCCCACCTGAGTGTGTTATTCCATCCTAGGTGTGCAGCAAGATAAAGGGTGTTGAGTGTCTGGGACCACACAATTACCTCTTCAGAACCCATTGTCTTGATCAGTTGAGTTGTATTTCCAGGAATGTGTGCTGAAGGCAAGCCTGTCTTTCTTGTTTGTCTCTTGATACATGAAATTTATCTCTGAAGGATAAACATGGCGGGGAGGGGAGAAGGGAGAAAGGGAACACCACAGTGAATCCCACACTGAAGATTCATTCACTGGCCCATTAGTGTGGACTAGGTATAGTAGGCTGAATTGGCAACTCCGATTCTTTACCCTTCCTGGTATCCCTACCTTTTACTGTATAACTTTGCAGTCCCTTCCACAAAAAGGGGTAATTGCTCGCCTGCCCTTTTGACTGTGGGAGCCTCGGTGTAACTTGCTTTTGTCCACAGAATATAGCACAAGCAACACAGAGCCAGTTTCAAGCTTCAATTGTAAGACAGCTCATGTGTTTCGGCTAGCTCCCTATGCTAATGCCAATGCCATGAGGAGATCTTTACCCGAGTAGCTTCTTATTCAACCTGGGCCCCAGACGAATACCTGTGGAGCCAACCAGAGGCCAACCCATGGCAGAGAGCCAAGTCCAGCTGGATGCAGAGCTCCCTGCAGAGCTCAGCCAACCCCCAGCCAACCTATAGGTGCAAAAGAGATAACAGCTGTTCTCATCTACCACTGGGGTTCAGCGGTTGGTTAATACAGCAATAGCCAAATGATTAAACAAAAAAGTGGTTTTTGGCTTTCGATTTTTAAGTCTTTCTTTTTTGCTTCTTGGAGTAAAACCTGATCAAGGACAGAACCACTTTCTCACATATCCGACGTGTTCTTATTGACATAGAAGTTTGTCAAATGCCCATTCTAGTAATGGCTCTTGAAAACGCTTACCAAGAATTCATTTAAGTCTTCATTTAAGGGGGGAAAAAAAAAAAAAGACGCTTTCTTCTTGTAGTTATGGGTTTTTCTAAGAACAACAAGTGGAACATTTATCTTTGGAACGTAGACTTCGTGGAAGGAGAAAAGGTTGGTAGGAACTAAATTATACAGATTTTGTAAGTGTGGGGTTAATTCTGTTTTGTGAGAAGTTAGGTCATATATTAAATATGTTACACAAACACAATGGAAAAGGAATAAATGTAAGGGAGAGAAGGACACAGATTGCATGGAGTTTTTCAGCTTGGATTTCTGGGAGGATGGGGAAGAACAGAAATATTAAAAGTTAAAAAGTAGGGACGTTTGGGTCACTCAGTCAGTTAAGGGTCCAACTCTTGGTTTCTACTCAGGTCCTGATCTCACAGTTCAGGAGTTCAAGCCCCACATCGGGCTCTGTGCTGACAATATGGAGCCTGCTTGGGATTCTCTCTCTCCTCTCTGCCCCTCACCTCTCATGCTCTCTCTCTGTCTCTCTCTCTCAAAATAAAAAAAAAAAAAATACACTTTTAAAAAAACGTTAAAAAGTAAAACAAATTACCTCTAAGAGAACTTTGATGAGAAAAGGAGAAGACTAGGAGGGAGCCTGAGGTACTCTAATATTTAATGATTTGATAGAGAAGGAGGAGCCTGCAAGACAAAGCCTTCTGACTACAAGAACAGTCAGAGAGGTCAGATAAGTGGTGTGGAAGACAAGGAAAAAGAATCTTTCAAGAAATGAGATGATGTCAACAGTGTCCACTATTGCTGAGAGATCCAATGAAATAAGGGGCAGAGAAATATACATTGGGTTCATACATCTCAAAGGGTGTGTGAAGGGGTAATCAAATATTCAATATTTAAGAGAGAAGCTAATAAAAGTAGAAAGGTAAAGAAAAAAAAGAAAAGGTTTTATTGGAATGGAGGAGAGTGAATCATTTGTTAATTATATATGTAGTAAGCATGACCTGGGGTAATTCATTGACTGACACCCCTTAGCGGAAACGTGAGAAAATGAGGGGAAAGAAACTCAACAAAGAACAACTGTAGTGACCAGGACTGTGCTATTTAGTCATATTTTCTGTGTTGGGGGGAAGGGAGATTCAACATTGGAACTGGATAAAAAGGGGAATGTGAAGAATCCGTATAGAAAGGATCTTGTTGGGCGCCGGGGTGGCTCAGTCAATTGAGAATCTGACTCTTGATTTCGGCTCAGGTCAGGATTCTGGGGTTATGGGATCAAGCCTCACGTCGAGCCCCACATTGAGCCTGCTTGGGATTTTCTCTCTCACTCTCTTTATCTCTCAAATAAAGAAAAAAGTATCTTGGTCTTTTTCTCCGTAAGAAATGGTCTATCATATAGTAGGTGCTATTTTGGATGCTGTATCTATGATTCTCATTTAATGCTTACGGTTATAGTTAGTGCATATTACTATGTATCAGGCATCTTTCTGTGGGCTTTCTATGCATGAAATCATTGATAACTTCTCTACAATGTTAGTCAACAGCACTCCCTTCTTAAAATAAGAACAATGAAAGGGTTCCGTCAGGTTAAGTAATTTGCTGAGAGTCACAAACTAATAAACAGCACATCTGGGTTTCAACTCCCTGAGTCCAAAGTCTATGCTGTTTCCATATCAGATTACTTGGCTTAAATAAGGAAGAGAAAAAACAGAAGTAGGAAGTGAAATCAGAGATAACTGTCAAAATGTTTAAATTTAATTAATGAACCAGTCACATTTTGGCTTAGATTTGCACATACAGTGTCCTGAAAATAGCTTTGACTAAAATTAGCTAAGTAGTAGTGGGTTCTGCTGAAGTCAATATTTCAAGGAAAAAGAAAGAGAGACTATGACCCTGTAACCACAGTCATAAGTGAGAAAACTCTCTCTCCTTCAATTTGCTTAAGTGGTAGGATTATTTGAAGCCCTGAGAACGCTGGATCTTACCCCTCTTTCTCGTCTCTTTTTCCCAGTGCACTGAAATATGTCTGCTTAGCTTTCACCCTTAGAAACACTCACTGAATATGAGCTTTTTTGCATAAAGGAAGAACAATTGTATAGTCAAAAGACAAGGTCTGGGTCTATTGACCTTCTTACTAGATCCATAACTCTAATTCACTAGATTTTTTAAATCATTCACTTAGTTCACTTAAATATTTGTTTTTGTTTTGTTTTTTGGGGTTTTTTTTTGTGTGTTTTTATCTGCAGCTAATTTCTACCATGCTTACCTCATAGATTCAATGGCGAAAATCCAACCAAACAACATATTCATAAATACTTTATAGACTATAAAGTGATATACAAATGGTATGTATTATTATTTCCCCAAACATTCAGATTCTAAGAGACTATCCTGTACTCCGTGAGTTCACTAACTTTCTTTTCAACTTTCTCCATTTCATATCCAGCTCTCGCTATTTCCCATAAGGGACAAACTCTGGTCACTAGCCATCATTGCTGATTGCCAAAGGCTAGATGGCAAAGCATTGTAGAGATACATTGTTACTGTCAAAACTCAGGGAAATCCAAAGGAGCTAGTACTCTCTAATATTGAGCTAACTATCACATTTCAATCTAAGATGCACATATTTCTACATTCTAACATCTCTGAAAGATAGATGGTTCTCGTGTTAATGTGATAAGAAACCATAATGTTGTATAGATCAAATCCAACTCGCCACCTGCTTTTGCATGGTTCTTGAAATAAAAGTTTTTCATTTTTAAATGGTTGCAACAATTTCAAGAAAAAAGTAATGGTTCGTGGCATATGGCAGTTTTATGAAATTTAAATTTCGACATCCATAAATAAAAGTTTACTGAAACACAGACACACCCATTTGTTTGTGTGCTGTCCACAGCTGCTCTCTCGCTACCGTGGCAGAATTCAGTCACTGCGACAGAGAACTTATGGACGTCAGAGCCTAAAATAATGACTATCCGGTCATTTACAGAAAAAGTTTGCCAACTCCTTCATACTTCAATTAATAGCATTTTATCTTTCTTAGTGGTGGTATTAGTCAGGATTCTTTAGTGAAATTGAACCAGAAGGAGATACATGTAGAAAGAGATCTCTGTCTATCTATCGATCTTTCTCTATCTCTCTATCGTCTATATCTATCATCTATCTATCTGCCTATCAATGGGGAGAGGGAGGGAGAGACTTATTACGTTTATTATAAAGAATGGGCTCCCCACATGGCGCACCTGGGTGGCTCCGTCGGTCAAGCATCCGACTTCAGCTCAGGTCATGATCTCACAGTCTGTGAGTTCGAGCCTCGCGTCGGGCTCTGGGCTGACAGCTCAGAGCCTGGAGACTGCTTCAGATTGTGTGTCTCCCTCTCTGTCCCTCCCCTGCTCACGCTCTGTCTCTCTCTGTCTCAAAAGTAAATAAAAACATTTAAAAAAATTTAAGAATGGGCTCACACAAAGGAAGCTGAAGTTTCTTGATCTACCATCTGCAAAACTGGAAACCCAGGAAAGTTGATGGTGTAGTTTTGTCTGAGTCCAAAGGCCTGAGCACCAGGGGAGCCAGTGGTAAAACGTTCACTGTAAGGGAAGGAGAAGACTGATGCTGATGCTCTGGCTCAAGCATTCAGGCAAAAGAAGGAGAATTCTCCTTTCTCCACCTTTTGTTCTATCCAGTCCCTCAACGATTGGATGAGGCCCACCCACACCAAGGAGAGAAATCTGCTTTATTCAGTTTACTGATTTAAGTGCTAAGCATTCAGAAACACTCTCACAGGCAATAATATTTAGCCAAATATCTGGGTACCCCATGATCCAGTCAAGTTGACACCTTAAATTAACCATCATAGGAGTAATACAATAATAGTGTGTTTTATAACTAAGAGGCTCTTATAGTCAATGAAACGTGATAGATCCTTAATACTAGTAGCCTTTACTTGAAGTTAATTTTTCTCTTACCCGGGGGGCAGTGCTAGATGGTTTGCTCATCTGAGAAAATAAAACATGATTGGGCTTGATTGGCTTCAAGTCCTCCACCTTTTTTACCTAAGAGGAGAGTAATAAATTGGGACACGTATCTTTCTAGACATCTCCAAAGCACAATAGCTGATTTCAATTGTTCCTGTTCCTTAGAGCTCTTTTTCAAATGTCTCTATTTTTCTATATGTCAGACTAGAAAAGTTGGACTTTGGACTTTGTAATCAGAGAGATGTAGACTTGAATTTTAGCCTTATCCTTGACATGCTGAGTGACTGAGGAATTATTCAATTTTTCTGAGTCTCTTTACCCTCCTGTTTCACAGGGAACTAACATATTAACACCTGCTGCAGAGGCTGCTGAGAAATACAGTGAAGTACACAAGATAATATATAGGAAATTACCTAGCATAGTAGCTGTTTCATATTTGGTGTTCAAATTATATTTGTTCTCTACCCGCTATGACAAGAAAGTTTTCATTTTGATCCATTATAATCCATTCTAATGAATTCAGAGTATGACATCAAACAAGTGTTTCATAACTAATCTATTCCCATATTGTTAGAACTTTGTTATTCAAAAACATTTGATAGCAAATAGGAGGAATGCAAAACCAGCAAAGAAATAGATACCTCATTGCAGAGCATCTGAGTGTACTAAACAGAGTTTGTCATCAGATTAAAAACTAGACTCCCAAAGGTGAAGGTGGCCACAGCCTGTCTCCCTGGTAGCTCTTTGAAATGACTGCTTATCTAGGGGGGTTGGAGACTAGACACTATAAACTCCCTGGAACAAAACTCTGAATTAGAAATTGGGGTTTGACACATGCATAGACAAATATCTCAGATTTTCTAGTGCCTAAATGGTGATAGCAGGTCTCCCCAAGAAAAAATATTTCTTAGGAAAGAAATCTGGCATAAAAATATCATTTCCACAGTGCGCCCTGGAGTTTGAGAAAGACCACAAATTATAAAATTAGTGTGTCAATTTAATCCATACCAATCCAGGCTAATTTACCCCAGTCAACCAAGATGATAAATGGAAAACCAAAAGAATGTTCTCATTAAATGAAGGCTCAAGACACCCAGGTAGTGGACATTATCATTGAGTATAACATCAGAGGCAGAAAGTATTTGTGTTTAATGATTGCAAAAGACAACAGAGCAGTCTCATCGTGATGATGGAAAGCTCAGAGGCTGGGCCATCTTGGCAAGAATCTACACTGGGAGCAAAAAAAAAAAAAAAAAAAAAAAAAAAAAAAAAAAAAAAAAAGAGAGGCACTGTGAAAAACCAATGAAGGACAAGGGATTTTCAAATGTAATCTAGATGTATTATTTAGAACCCTTCTGACTGCATATGAAAGAAACCTTTTAAATAAAAAGGTGAATTTTTTGGCTCATGTGACCAAATTAGAACAAGAACATGGAAAGCAGAAAATAAGAGGCTCTCTCACTTTCAGGGCTTCTGAGGGCATAACTCTTTATGATTGGTTTCATTTTTCTCAACTTTCTCTTCTCCATGTGTGAAGTGCCTTCTAGGCTCCTGGGTCCTTCTCCTCTCTGGCTCAGATTAGGAAAATCCAGTGGAATCCTCTGACTGGCTGATTTAGGTCATATTCTCATTACTTGAACTGATCTGAAGTTTAGGAGGTAAGACTATCAGAGAAGCCGTGCAGAGGTCACGTACTCTTAAGCCACTAACTGCAGGCAGGATGGTGGAACACTTATCTGGACCTCACACATGTCCAAGTAGAGAGCCGCTGAGGGAGAAAGGATGCTCCCCCAAAGGAAAAAGGCACAGGTACCACCCCATGGAAAAGAAGGCCAATGTCCATGTTCATGACAAGAGGATCTTTTCAAAATGTATGGTGATGGGAAGCAACTTCACTGACATAGTAAAAATGGCAAGTATAAAATATCTACTGTGTAGAGCGGTCGTCAACGCTACCCTAATCAGATAATCTTTAAAAACGTATTTCTCACTAAGATAAATTTACCAGTTAGAGAAAGGAGATTTAATAGAGAAACAATTTGTAGTTGTGGCAGCTGGTCATGATTCAGATGTCCTGCTGTCCAACAATGGATGAGTAGTCCATGAGCTCTGTTTATGAGAATTAAGAATTAATGGATGACCAAAACACAACAAGAAGTTTCTTGGGATCAGTGAGGGGAAGCTCAGGAATGCCGCAGCTCTTTGTGTTTGAGAAGACTTGCCTTTTGACATATCACAGCACAGCTTAGAAGCATCTCTAAGCAGTTCCAGTTTCTGGTCAAGATGCAACCCAGCCCTTAAAATATCTTCCTCCCTCAACCTTAACACGCGAAGGATGTTGGCCTTTTGTCAGCAGAAGGACCCAATATATAAATGTTTTCAACAAGACTTATTTCTGAACTCTTCAGAGACCTTTTTTTCCTTATTTTTCCTTCCAGAGCTCTCTAATTTCTTAACATATTTTCCTTTAAGCCGCTTTATTTTTAGTTTCAATGCCTTAATTTTTTCCTACTTAGTGTTTAATTCCTACTAATCCTTAGTTTTATCTATTTTTACATTTAAACTTTTTATCTTTGGGGTTTAAGTATTTTATCTTATTCCTTAATCATCTATAGTTTTATAATTTTAATGATCCATCCTTTTATCTTTTATTTTAAATCTCATTTGCTTAATCTTATTTTCAAATTCAACATTTTATTCTACTGGAATTTTAATTCTCTCATACCCACTCTTACTTTATTCTCTTTTCCATTATTCTCAATTTTTGCATTTAACTTTCTCCTGTAGGCCTCTACTGCCTTAACATTTTTTTTTTTTACTTTTTTTCTTCTACCTTCTCTATTTCTTTTTAATGTTTATTTATTTTTGAGACAGAGGGAGACAGAGCTCAAGTGGGGGAGGGGCAGGGAGAGAGGGAGACAGAATCCGAAACAGGCTCCAGGGTCCGAGCTGTCAGCACAGAGCCCGATGCGGGGCTCGAACCCACGAACCGTGAGATCATGACCCGAGCTGAAGTCGGACGCTTAACCGACTGAGCCACCCAGGCGCCCCTCTATTTCTTTTTAAAATACATTTTATAATGGCTAACAAGATAAGTGCAAAAGTGGCAAAAATGATTATGATGATGAAATTGATAATGAATAATAATAATAATAATAATAATAGCAAAGGAGAGAGATTGAAGCCCTTCTTTCTCTACATGGCTTTTTAGGCCTCTACTTTCTCTTCCAAGTGAATCCCTAAGTCCCTTTTAAGATTATCTCCCCCACATACACACATACATACTGTAGGAGACTGGAAAAGTCCTTAATCAACATCCTCAAGATTATTCTTTTCTCCACATAGAAAGAACAACTCATTTATTGAGATAGTTGTACTTTCCAAGATCTTACACTACGTTGGTTTTGGCAATTTGCAGACGTTGGCAGGCTGGCAGAAGTGGTTGGTGAGACATGTTGCCTGAAGGACATCTATGCGATAACTCTAGCCTGAGTTTCTTACAAATACTTAGCCAGCACCAAGCCTTCTTAGAGCTACACGCAGAAAGACACCTAGTGGATAATTTATAGCTGGGCCTCTGCCTCTGCTTGACCAGCCTGCCCTCAGAAATAGTGCCTACCTTGTACATTTTCATAACAATTAAGTGGGTGGATGTTCATTGAACCTGTAGAAATATGCCTGACATAGAGTGACTACGGTATGTTAATTAGATTTTAAATGGGTCCATTTCCAAGTGGATCCCACACATTTATAGGCATCATAGACACATCCTCTTGTGGGTCAGGGAACCCAGATTCTATTTCATCACTGTGAGGATTAGGGAAAAGCTAATCAAAGCAATCGAACGCAAGAGGTTTGTTGTTCTTTGTCTTGTTTTTGTAGTGGGGTCACCTGGCTTGTCAGGAATCTTCACACTTTATTAGAACCCACATTGTTCAGATCAGACACTTCTGACTTTTTCATCTTTTTGCTCTTGGGCACAAATAAGTGCTTGAGGCTGATCTTCTGTAAGGATTTTTCTATCTCCTTATGGGACACTTGAGGCCAGCAACTAGGGGAATTTAGACCATCCAAAGAAAGAATAAATGACCATGCATGTATGTCATAGGGATGGTGTCCTGTGAGATCAAACTGATGGTATTTCTACTACATGAAATTTTCTCCCATCAGAGCTCCAGTTGGACATCCTGTCTTGAAGGAATTCTCTCTCAAGGGCTTTTGTCACATTGTTAATGGGTACCTCCCTCCCAAGCCTTTAGGAACTGACATTTTTACCTTTTTCTGCATGAAAACTGGACACTCAGGTCTTTCTCAACCACTATCTAACACCCTCGGACAACAAATAACGCTTCAGTTGACTCACCAATAAACTCTATCTCAACACAGGTGACCTCCTCTTGAACACTCACAAAGAGTCCATTTCCAGAAGGTACTATCCTATATAGATAGATTGTCAGGTCTAGGTAATACTTTTCTGCTTAGGACAGGGGCTTTATTATTTTTTTAAGTGCATTTTTTTATTTTGAGAGAGAGAGAGAGAGAACACAGGAGGGGCAGGGAGGGAGGGAGGGAGGGAGAGAGAGAGAAAGAATCCCAAGCAGGCTCCACACTGTTAGTGCAGAACCCAATGTGGGGCTTGAGCTCATGAACCATGAGCTCATGACCCGAGCCAAAATTAAAAGTTGGTGGTGTGACTGATTGAGCCACCCAGGCGTCCCGGGACAGTTGCTTTAAATCATAATGATCTACCTACAAATATTGACAGTACATTTTCTTTAGTAAGTAAATTTCCTATGACTTTTTCTCTCAAAAGCAGTGTTTTGTTTTGTTTTTCTCTTCTGGGACTCAATGCCTGGGATTTTACAGACTTCTGTATTGTGGTAAAACTATTTCTTTGGAAGAGAACTGAATTTTGAAATATACATCAACCCGTATATACAGTTTCAGCTTCATTTACTTTTCTAGTAGATTTGTCATAATACTTATCTTTATTTTCATACGCACATTCCCTAGTCAAGGCTCAGTCTGTGTGGATATATGATTGTTCTTTAACATTCATTTACCCTACATATCTATAGCAGAGTTAGTCATTCTTGGATATGAGCCCCAAGACTACTGGTGGCTCATATGTTAAACCACCAGGACCATTGGAAAGTGGATGGATTACTTCCCCCATGCTTCTCCACCTTTTAAAGACCAATTTATTTATGAAAATATTTTAAAAATCACTAAAATTATTTATGAACGGAATACTAGTGGTGCTGAGTGGTAACATATGGAATAAAACCAGAGCTTTCATTTTCCCCACATTTGAACTTCTGGAGTGGCTCTTATGCAGTGTGTCTGTGATCCCAGTTGGACTGCGGGAAGTAAGGAGACCGAAAAGTGCAAACTTTACAAGATGAGATGTTACTTTCGAATCAATGTGAAAAACTACATTGGGACCATAAGGAAGAGAGTTCTTCTATTAACGTATACCTGATAACTTGAGCTGTTTATACCAAAATAACAGAAGTAAAAAAGTAATATCGTTTCCCTCCTTCTAGCAGAATTACTACTACATAAGTAGCTGTCTTTGACTAAGAAAATATATTATTATATCAATTAGGGTATCATTTAAAAAAGAGCTAAGGCACCACATTAATAGTTAACTGCTTTTCATGAGAAGATTGGAGGACTTTGTTTTTGTTCTGGAGAAGAGTGGGGGAGAAGAACCAGAAAAAGTGGGAGAGGCTGTAGCCTATATACAGCGGGAGCAGCCAGGACACCCCTCTGGGAATACACAGTGACTTGGTTCAAACCCTTGCTATAATTTCATCTCCATGAGGGTGGGAATTTTTGCCAGTTTTATTCACTGATACACCCCCCAGCATCTTGAGCTGTGCCTGGCACAGTGTAAGCACTTAATAAATGCTTGTTGTATAAATGAATGAATGAGTAGGAATTTTCAGGGTCCAGCTTGAAATAGTTTCTGTTGTTGGAATGTAAACTCCTCCCCAGTCAAAGGAAAAAGTCAAATTTACTATATTCCAAAGTTCTTCATGAGTTAGGAATTTTCAGAGGAGACTGAGGCTGAATTTCACATCTGGTGAAATGGTGCAGAATAGAGACACCATATGTGGGAGAGCGGGATGATCTCAACCAAATTAATTCAGCGAAGGGAGGGTCCCTAAGTCCGAGGTAACTATGAGAAATAAAACCTTAATGAATGCACAGAAAAAGTAAAGACAGTTTGGGGCTTCCATAGGGTATAGAATCAGGCTTCGAGCTGGTCTTCTGTCGAAACTAAGAAGTCTGAGGCTCCCACCTGATTCCTAAATTCCACCCATGGATGTTCCACCACAAGCAAAACTTGCCTCCAGGTACTTGATCATGACTGCAAGAAACAACAACACAAAAACACACATACATGCGCATACGTCAACAAAAAAATAGCCAAGTTACTATAGTGACTAAAAAAAACAAACAAAAAGGATTTAGAAGGTAATTATCCCAAGAAAGCATCCATTTAAGCCATACTAGTCTAATGAAATAGATTCTGTCTTTTTAAATCCTTAGAAAAAAGTTTTCCTTCTCATTGGATGTTCCACTACATTCAGGTAACTCCAGTCAATTCCATTTCCCCCTGCCACAATGATCAAACGACATTCACCATCCTTGTCTTTCTTCTGTCTCTGTGGGATTCCCAGGGTGGCGCTAGGTAGGGGTTGATGGATGGGGGTGGGGAGAACCATCTCACATACACTTGCAGCTCTGCCCTCCTCCCTCAGGTTGACATTTTGCTCATCTGTGTTGATGCTGCCCTTACATGTAGGCAAACTAAGCTTATGGCCGGCCACGGGCTGCTGCCCATGCTGTTGCAAAATACCTCGGCACCTACAGACTCTGCCCAGACCATGAGTCACCGTCCCGTTTGTGTCACTAATTCACCCATGACCTCCATCTCCAAAGGGCACAGAGCATTCTGCTGCCAGTGAGTAGTGTTCCTCTTAGTTTAATTCATTGTCCGCTGTTCACTTCTCCAGACGGTGGATGAAATGTCATGCTTCCCTTACAATTACCCTTTAAAAGAGGTACCGCGAGATCCAAGAGTTTATTGGGCCCTAATGATACTCTTCTGTTTCACCACTCAGCAATCTGGCGTGAAGTCCAGTTTTACAAATCTTTAATGTTTTCTGTAGCCCTTTATGTCTCAGGGCACAAAAAAAATTCCTTCCCAAGGCAGGGAAGATAGGGACAATGAGGCTAGGGGTTACCGTTTATCCACAATTTACATGTGACCAGAGCACTCACTGAACATTGTTCACCTAAAACGCAAACCGTACTTCATTCCAGCCTCATCTCATTTTTGCATTCTTATTTTCCTCAGGTCTTTTCCTCCAACCACTTATTTTCAATTTATGTTATCTAGCTGTATGAAATGCAATTATAAGTGTTCTCCAGTTATTTCTGGAACAAGATGGTATAAAATTAAATAAACATATACAGACGGGCATATGCCCATGCCAAATGAGGCCAAGCTTTTCACTGAATCGCTAGGGAGCGGGACAGCATCTTGCTTTACTACAGGTTCATCAGACGGTCTTGACTAACTTGCTTCTCCCCCCGCCTTTGTTTTCATTTACTTTGGCATAAAGGGGTATCATAGCAGTTAACCTATCTCTGGGGTGTGTTCAGGTTTAATGAATAAATGTGTATAATGCCTTCAGAGTGCCTCACGTGAGATGCGCTGTAACTGCACATTATTAGTGCTGTATTATAGCAACACCTTGGGACCCTCAGCCTTTAAGCTGGCTCGAGACGGGAGGTCTCGGAAATAATAACCACTCTGCTCCCAGTGTGCCTTTCTCCCTGAAACCTCAGAGAACGTAAAGGCATTACCTTATTAATGTAAAACCCAGCACGAGATGGATGGGGATGACTACTGAGTGTTTTCCGTTTCCAGATGGGAGATATTAAGGCAACACTTTTGCATTTACACGCAGCTCACCTGTAATGTAAGCACTCACCAACATTCTTCATGCAAGAGACACAGCCTACCTCACTGTTTCTCCACTGAGGCATGGCCCTGGGTAATACTGCTGGGAAAAATGGGTTCCAGTCCGCTATTCTTTAAGTCTCTCAAGATAATGATGAGAGAGTCAAGCCACATTCATGTATTAAGAAACCTAACGGTGACCATGTATTTTTATTTAGCCATGGTTCGGTCGGCTAAAGAAAGCATCCAATTTCTTTTTTTTTTTTTCTTTCCTACAACGATCTCAATGGAATGAATGACACGCCTCTGTCTGTAGTTCTATAGGTTACTGCCTAATTTAAAATGGATGACACATTGGTTCTAATGAGCACCATTTGGTAGTCAAAATATCCAGTTTATAAGACACTATAGATAAGAAATTACTGCTGGGAATCTGAGTGTGTTTGCCTATAACTCCATCACTTAAAGGATGAGGAAGCTGAAGCCTTGGGTTTTAATCAGCCTGCTTAAAAGTAATTCAACTATACTTCCTAAAACTATTCTGTAAATCAGACAGCCCTTTCCTACGATTAGTTTAAATTGGCAAGCAATAATGATCCAGCAGTCAGCCTCAGTATTGTGCTGTCCTTAATACCTGTTATGATTTACCCTGATGAGTCAAACTCCCTTGCAGTAACACTCTTTGGGCTCTTTGGTGATGAAGTCTCTTGGAGTTGGGCTGCAAATGACCTGATTAGAATGAACTCTTCCCGGGTACAATTACCATCCCTCCTGTTATTTGTAATGGTGAGCCCGTTTTACGTTAAATTTCCTCCCATGGTTTTGTAAGTGATTTTTAAAGTAAATTCCATAATTTCACTGCAGAAAAACTGGCATTACATACTGAGATGATGGGGATTTTAGTGAGTTGTCTGCTCATGCCAATATGTATTGGAAATAGAATGAGCCCCTGAGCTCTCTGTCACTTGGTTAAACCTCGGGCATTTAGCTGACATCATTCTTTGGCATTTTCCTTTCTTCTCTCACTCCTGTACCGAAGGGTAATGGAAATACAGTTGTCAGCTTCAAATTATTCAAATGTGAGGAAACTGACTCCTCATAACATTCTGCCTTCCCCGTTCCAGCCCCACCCAGCCCCACACAGACCTAGCACCTCTATTCTTTAATAGCTAATGGGAAAAGAGCCCAGACAATCTCCATGTCAGACATTTAACTTAGTCTTAGGCCACTTGCAGTGACCAATTCCTCATGCTTCAAGTAAAAGCAGAAATAGATGAGTATTTGCCTGGGCTGCTTATGATGATGTATGTAATGGAAACATTCCTCCTAGACACCTGAAGCAACTAGCTTAGGCTTTGAAGCATGAGATTTGCTTTCCCCATTTTAGCATACAGGCTTGCAAATACTGTTATTGATCATAAAATTATCCAATCTTTTTAAAATACAGCTATGCTATTTGACTAAAGTGCTTTCTACTGCCATAAATTTCAGACTGACTCCCCCTTGGTGCAGAATTTTCTTTCCACTTAGTTTTTTTTTTTTTTTTTTTTTTTTTAATTTTTTTTTTTCAACGTTTTTTATTTATTTTTGGGACAGAGAGAGACAGAGCATGAACGGGGGAGGGGCAGAGAGAGAGGGAGACACAGAATCGGAAACAGGCTCCAGGCTCCGAGCCATCAGCCCAGAGCCTGACGCGGGGCTCGAACTCACGGACCGCGAGATCGTGACCTGGCTGAAGTCGGACGCTTAACCGACTGCGCCACCCAGGCGCCCCTCCACTTAGTTTTTTAAAGTGTCGGCCATTAATTTTGTGGAGCAATTCTTTAGTCCCATGTCCGTGGATGGCTTAAGCAGGTGGAATTGGCAGGTTCTTTTTACCCTCAGCTTAGCAGGATGCTAGGCTGTCTTCTCTAGGAAAATGCTGAGTTTTGCTGCTGTCTGACTTTCGGGAGAAAAGTGCAACCTTCCTTCTACTGGGCCGGGGAACTGGAGTTATAGAAAATCCTGTTGTGATCCAGACTTGGTCACATCACTCATTCCTGTGCTGACATGACTCAGCTCTTCCCAGGCCCTTACAAACATACTCTCTTCTCCCAAGTCAAAGAATTAGTTCACCCAACTGGGCCACCAATTGTGTGCATGCGACCAAAGGGAACCGTTTTTGTTTGCTGAGAGCCGATCATAGTACTTGTGTTACAAATCAACTCAAGTCCTGACTCACAGCTTTCTTTCATTCCAAAGAAAGATATTGAAGCCAGTGCATTGTAAAATAGATTTTGAATTTTCCCAGTTATTAACCTCCATTCGTCACTAGCCAAATCAGAACATTCCAGATTATTTTTAAGATCAGTACTTTTATTGAAACAATTAGAACAATTTCCTAGTAATTTGCATTGAAAGATACGATTTCCAGAGGAATATTTTGAAAATGAGTTTTTAGCATCAATTATTGGGGTAAATGTATGGCTTTTTTCCACGGTGCTATTTTAGATTTGGCCTTAGGAAATCTTTTGGAACATCGCTCTCGAAAAAATTCACTTGAAGCCAGCAATCAATCACAATTTCAGAGTGCTTGATTACCAAAAAGACTAAGATAGAATAACCTATCATTACTCTTCATGTGAGCACGTGTCACTGCTGACAACAGTTGCTACCTATGTTATGGGGGTGATTGAAAAGATAGATTTGGTAACAACATTTTTCTCCCAATGTTTTGGACATGGAAAAATGGCCTTTGATTTGTGGGTATAGAACTTATTTGATGGACCTTGTATTGCTTTCAAGGAAGAAGGAGCAGTAGTTAGTAATAATCAATGTGATTTTAACCCCCAGTGTTTTTATTTATCCCAGAGATCAATATCTCTATAGGAGCACTCCCTTCAATCAAATACACTATAGAGAAGCTCTGTTCATCATCTTAACCATATCCATTTCTCAGCACCGATGATTAAATAACTTCAGCATGTATGGATCTGTTTGGGGTGTCCTTAAAGTAGGCTAATTCTGTTCCAGTTGAATGTCCTTGATTATATGGTACTCAGAAGGAGATTATAAAACACTAGAAACTATTCAAATGTCTTTGTGTTAATTAAATCACCAGAAATTTTATCATGAAGCTGTAATGATTCCAAGGCCCTGGCAGGATGTAGCTCCTTTAAAAGGAGCAACATGCTGGAAAGGCAGCTTCCTTCGCTGACTTAGCAGAGCTGAAATCAGCCTGCCTGCTAGAACCCCCTGGGAACTGGGCAAAACAGCCCTTTGGTACTAAATCGATGTATGAAAGTTTTGCAAGGAAATTTAAAAATGTGCGCAGTATATCAGACCTTGAATCTGCTCAAATCAGGACAAGGTTTTCTACCTCTTTTATTTCAAAGTCCAGAACTACTATTTGAACTTGGAAATGTGACTTCTCTCTTCACCTTCACAGCCTGCTAGAACTCACTTCATGAATATTTTGGGGGCTTTCTCTTGATTCTTATTGTACTTTTTCTTCCACTCTTTGGAACTTGATAGGAAATGTCCCATGCATTATTCTCTCTTGTGTGAACTTTGAAAAACCCTCTGGGAGAGTATTTTCCCCCCAGCTTGGCTTTGAATGTGGGAACCTTATGATACGATGTGATAATGAACAATGTAAAATTGTTGGTACAGTGATAGCATCCTGGCCCATTGAAAACTCCTGTGTGTTCTGAATGAGAGTGGATGGGTTTCCATGAAATGCGTCTCCCTGGAGGTTTTATTCTCAGGCAATTGTCTCCTTCAATAAATTACCAAAATCCAAACCTGGGATTTTCCTCGATATTGCAAGGAGCCTTCTTGCTCGGCCTGCTGAAACTTTAACCCTTGAAATTTGAATTCAGGTAAAATTTACAAATTTGTTTTTGGAATCTGACTCTGCCCAGTTTACTAAGAGATTTGCCAAGATTTGATGAACCTTTCTATGAACCTGGGGAAATTTCACGCTAGGGCTGAAACCGGAAACGGAGCACATTTCACTAGGTGTCAGATTGCATTCTGACCAGCTCGCCAGGCTGTCCCCCAGGTTGTATTAATTATTTCCTGCCTTAAGATGAGGGAGAAAGATTAACTGGCCTCATACTACCAAATCAAACATTCCAAGGAAAAAGGAGTCCCGTCAAATACCATCTGAAGAAGTTGGTATCACAGTATCATGTCATTTTCATCTGGACTCCTCCTTTGACCGGTGGCTTTGTCGCAAGACAGATAGTGCTCTGTGAAAATAAAAGCAGAGATGCGGACTAAAATTATTACTAACAATGTTAATTAACAACAAGACCACAAGGATAGTTTCAGAAGGAAAGACAGAGGAGGGAAGAACTTCGTAAGATAGTCTTGGATTAATAAATTCATCAGCATTTTCACTGACCCCACAGAGCCCTCGATGTGGAAGAGGGAATTCAAAGGCAAACACGCAGTGTATAAAGCAATTGTGTGTAATTCTCTTTTCAAATAATGAAGTCTTTATGTGCCTAAATAACTGATGCTTCTTCCTTAAATGATCGTGTTAATCAAGCTTTCTCAACCTCCGCGATATTGACATCTTGGACTGGATAATTCTTTGTTGTAGGGGCTCTGTCCTGTGCTTACTGCCGCATCTCTGCCTTTTATCCAGTAGATACCAGAGGCAACTCCTCTCTGGTCATGACAATCCCAAGGCATCTCCAGACATAGTTAAATGTCCCCTGTGGGGCAAAATCACCCCCAGGTTGGAAACATTTGTGTGTTCTACGTCTTCCAATGTCTCCAACTTCAGCAATTTGTTTCTTCCCGTGAGTTCAGAACACTTTACATATATCGAGACCGCAATTGCTAAACAACTCCAAGGAACATGTAGACACCATCCTAGAATCTATGAATTGGAAGGGACCTTAGAAAAAAGGGAAAATCGTAGCCACAGCAGCAGCCACAGCAAAATAAATTCTAAGGTGGGAACTGACTAATGAAGAGACAAAAATGTCCTGAAAAGAAAATACAAAGATGAAAATCCTTGTAAACTTTTTGAACAGTCCGCAGGTGAAAACGGCTGCTGGCTTATTCTACAAAAATGTCCAATGCAGTAGCCATTCGCCACATGTGATTATTGAAGTTTAAGTGTAACTGAAGTAAAAATAAATTTACAATTCATTTTCTCAAGTCGGTAGTGGCCAAAGCCAAATAGTGGCTAGTGGTTACCATATTGGACAGTGCAAATAGAGAACACATCCATCATGGAAAATAGTTCTACTGAAGAATGCTGCTTAGATGCAGGAGCAGTGGCTCTCACAAGTTCCTGTGACATCTGTTTTAATTTAATAAAGAAAAAAAGATATTAAAAAATTAGAGGCTCACAACAGTTATCCGCCAAAGAGCGTGAACATGTTTTGAGCAGATGCCAAGAAGGAATTTTTGCTGGGTGGACTACTATCCCGGATGAACATAATCTTCTAACTCAGACTCAAAAGGATCTATGTATGAGTTTTTATAATGTTTTATGTAATAAAACTTTCATCATTTCCAAACACAACCCATGGAATCAGAATAAACATTCATATTTTAAAATTGAGACACTGCAAATATTACATAACTTCTAGAGGAAAACAATATTCACCAAATGAAGACTGCTTCATTTTGCTCTGTGGTGAGGTCTATTCCCCACTTATCTGTCTTCAATTTTTTTAAGTGTGGATTATTATGTCAATATTTTCAAATGAATTCCTGACATTTATAAAATATGAACCTGAGTCATATACCATTTTAGTTCATACAATATTCAAATGGAAGGTTTCGTCCTGTAATGGAGGGAGTAAAAGACAAGGGCTTGGGATGCTCAGAGCCCGAGACAGAATCCAAGTGGAAATCCAAGGCCACACCAACTGAACAAGGAAAATATTTGCTCTTCTATTCACCAAACAACTTCCAGTGAAAGGAAGAAGTACTCTGGGAAGAATTTGAAATTCAAGTAATAATTGAAGATAAATTATCCTCAAAAAAAAAATCCAAAAAATGACATATACTCATTTTCTTATCCATGACACTTTTGTCTCTCTAAAGTAAAAAGTCCACTCATAAACACGCACACACACACACACACACACACTCATATACACACGCAGACACACAGATGCGCTTTACAAATCCAGGTCACTGAATTTCAAGGAATCAACTATTACTTATGGAGAACTTTGTTTTACTTATGGTTTTTACTTATTGTGCTTTGCACTTCTGGTAAGACAAAGGGGAGACACAACCTCAGCACTCTAGGATGGTTAGTAGCCTAAGATGGATTAAGGCGGCACATAAGTACAATGAGGGAATGACGGTAGGTAACGCTGACTGCAAGGACAGTTCTTGTTAAATGCAGTAAAGTGACTGCGACAGCTAGAGCAGTCAATGAAGGCTTCAAGGAGAGCATGACAGGAGTAGAATTTAGATAAATAGATGATGGAGCGGAAAGCAAACTCTGGATGGAAAGCAGAAAGTGCAAAAGCAAAGCGATAGCTTGATGAAGGGAAAAAAGAGACGTGCACATCAGGACAGGGGTTATTAGAGTGAAATAGTAGTTGAATAATGAGCAGGACCCAATTGTGGGTGGACTTGAGAGTCAGGCGGAGAATCGTAGACCAGATGTGCCGTGAAACTGGGAAACAGGAAGTCTTTACACACTTTACAAAATCAAGTGGCACAGTGATCATGTCTTAAGATCACTGGGCACAGACTATAGAATGAACTGGGCAGGGTGGGTGGAGGAGGAGTACAGGAGAGGAATTACGATACCAGCCTAGTCAGAGAGCTGTTACGGGGATGGAGGCATGACATGATGAGTGCTGGGATACGGTTGTGGGTGACGGTGAAGTCTGAGGAAGAACGTTCTAGTAATGAAGAATGTTCAACCTTGGTATGGATTATAGTCAGGAACTTGGCATTTCTGCTGGATAAATTTACATATAAGCTTCCCTACAAAGAGATAGTGGGCTGCTAGTTTCTCAAAGAATCGTCCAGCTCTGTGGTGCTCTGATCCTTAGCAAAAGAGAAGCACAGAGGAATTAGGTTATTTCTTTTCTTGATCTTTAGTCTGCTATTCCTTACTGAGCTGCTGGAGGGCCAGAACAGATCACATGCTTTCTCTGTGCCTCAGTTTTAGTATCTATAAAATAGAAATTGGTTTGTTACCCATCTCACGGTGATGCCGCAGGGCTTGTGAAATATTAGACCCTAGAAAATATTGGGCCTTTGGACAAAAAAAACTTGTGATAAATAGGAGACAGAAACCATCTAAAATTAGATATAGACTTTTACCTTTGAGAGCTGCATATTTCTTACCCTGAAGGTAGCTAGGCTCCGTCATGAACAAATATATTCGCACACACACACTATGAACGGTATAGAATATTAAAGTCCACAAATCTTTTCAAGTTCCAGAATCTCAATGACTAGTTATAAACGTGAAAGCTTAAAAAAAAGAGAGTATCTCTTCAAGCATTTAATACTCTAGAAAAAAATATGCGGAACAAATGTTAAAACAAAATGAAAAATCCTCATGAGCAGCACTTAGGAGGTGAAAAGAAGTAAATCGTTCTCTTATAAGCAACACCACTGAAAAATCAATTACAAAAAAAAGTCCATTACCATCTCCTGGTCATCAAGCACAGCACTTCCAACCAAGGAGAAGACTACTACCGTGCAATATTAAAAACCACACAGGAAAGACCTTATTAGTGGTTGGGATTCACTAATGTCAAAAAAGGAAAAAACCTTGGGGAACAGCTAGTTTCAACCCCTTTACTTTCAATAGATGAAGAGACTGATGTTCACAAGGGTTCTGTGGCAAACTTAAGGTCCCGTGGTTGATTTGTGAGAGCTGGGGTTTGGACCCCCAGTCCAAGGACAAATTGTTCACTTTTCATGGGTCAGGGCCATATAGAGAGTAATCATGGATATATTATACCTGAGATAAAGTGCTACTATGTCTCTCTCTGGGGTTCCAATCTTGCCAGAAGACCAAAACTGAACAGCGGCAGCAAAGGGATGGAAAAGAATGAGTAAGAAAAAGATCTGGAACATTCAGACTAAAGGTCTCTTTTGTGGAGACCTGGGTCATCTCTACTATTTGTCGTCGCTGCAAGCATCTGGTCTTAAAGGCCAGCAGGAAGGAAAGGGAGGAGTTACATTACAACTTGTACTATAGATAACATATCTGCTAGAAAAAAAGATAAACCTAAAGGGAAATTTTCCATTTTTTGATATGTTAGAAAATATGAAAGTTGGCTACTGAGAAAACAGAAAGATCAAACCTGAACCTGAAGGAAGTGAATCTAACCTCAAGATTTGGGAGAACAGAATAACAAAACAAAGAGGAGAACACCTACATGATTGGATCTACCTACTGGGCCTGAGAAATTTTCCCAATAAAGTGAACCAGGATCTTCTAAAGAAATATATTGCTGGGTTCCCACAACATTAAGGGTCCTTAACAAGTTCAGGATACCCTTGAAATGAGATGGGTTAAGTCCATTGTCTAAGAGTGATTGGTCACCCTCAGAAAATGAATTTAGCATCGTTCATGTCTCAACTTGGTGTAAAATAATGTAGAAGTAAAACAACGTGTAACATCCGGTGGACACCCTGCTTGTACCTCCTGAACCCAATAACCTCTACCGGTTTCGTTTATTCACCTGAAGCAAATAATAAGGGGAACACAGAATAAGGCAAAAAACACACAGGGAGAGACACAATCTGTATCTGGTGACTTTCATTCCATTAGGAGAAAGATGAAAATGTGAAGACCCACGGACAATTTGCAAATTTTCATTAAGTTGAGTCTCATGGCTTAATAAAAGAAAGCATTTAGGGGGCACCTGGGTGGCTCAGTCAGTTAAGCATCTGACTGTTGACTTCTGCTCAGGTCACAATCTCGTGGTTCGTGGGTTCAAGCCCCACATCTGGCTTCATGCTGGTGGTGCAGAGCCTGCTTAGGTCTCTCTCTCTCTCTCTCTCTCTCTCTCTCTCTGCCTACCCTGCTCTCTCTCTCAAAATAAATAAGCTTAAAAAAAGGAAAGTATTTAGATGATAATGAATGACTACTAGATTTTTCAGAAGTATATCACCCATGACATAAAAACAGAAAAAAAGTTAGGAGTATTTATTGAGTGATAAAAAGCAAAAGAACACTGTGGCATCAGAACACTGGAATAGAAATTAAAAATCTGGATTTAAGTCCTCCATGTCTTCCTCTGTAAAGAGGAAATAATTATATTTCTTCAGCTTTTCTCAAGGGTCGTTGGCATACTCAAATGCAAATATAAAAGCAATCTTACAATGTATGAAGTATTAAACAAAAGCAATTTGATATAATTATTTGTAAACTTAATCTGATCTGAAATGTGTTAACCTGAAATTTGAAAGAGAGAGATAATTAGTCCGATAAATTGATAAAGCAGGGAATAATCAAAAGCAGCAGATATATATGGGAAGCATATGTTTTCAAGAGAAAAGTGTATTTTCAAGAGATAAAGTATAACACCAGGGTAATATTAACAGTTTCAAATGATTGTATCCTAATGTACAGAGAATGCTATAGTAAGGCAAGCTTAGAATTTTTACAAAAGACAATACACAAATCTGGTGTGTTAATGAGATTTGAAATAGAGCAATGAACATTGTGTTTACCAAAAGCTTATATGCTTATTCAAAGTAATTAGAGTATAAGACAAGAGACCAAGACTTACGCAGTTACATAAAATTCCACGAGCTACCAGAGTAAACTAGAGAAGGGGCCATTTAGGTGAGAAATAAAAGAGAGGGAGAGAGAATGTAACAGAATGGCAGGACACTTTTGATGTAGGACAGCAACCTGTCCTTGTTAGACTTAATCCTGGTGCATGCCTGTTTTCCCAGTGAAATTGCTAATAGCCTATCTTTCACTCTCAAAAGTGTCCTGATTTGAATAAAAAGTATATGGTGCCCTTAGTGGAATGTAAATATAGACTGCAAACTTAGATTACATTTATAAATGCATAGTGTGCCTATTAAAAAAGAAAAGAGGCTCATTGTATTTAAGCGATACAAACAGTGCTGTGTTCAAACCTAGTTTCTATACATTAAAAATAAAACAAACGAGGGTAACCTAAGCTAACAAAGAGCTACAAATTCTATCATTAGAGAATCAATTCAAGCACGAAAACAAGAAAAGACTTAAAGCTAACATGATACTGACTTTATTGTTTTCATAAATGTTTCATGAAACAATGGTGATTCAGCTACATCTTTAATATTGTAACAGGAGGAGGGGCGTCTGGGGGGCTCAGTCGGTTGAGCGTCCGACTTCGGCTCAGGTCATGATCTCACGGCCGGTGAGTTCCAGCCCCGCGTCGGGCTCTGTGCTGACAACTCAGAGCCTGGAGCCTGCTTCATGTTCTGTGTCTCCCTCTCTCTCTCTACCCCTCCGCCACTCATGCTGTCTCTCTCTGTCTCTCAAAAATAAATACACATTAAAAAATCAAAAAAAAAATTATGTCATAGGAGGATGTAGGATTGCTGGGTAGAATTCATAGAAGGGCAGATTTCAATGGACCTTAAGCAAGCTCTTCCTCATATTGAGAATTGCTCTAAAAAGGAATGAACTGCTTTGAGAGCCAGTGAGCATCCAGTCCCTTGTTGAGTTGAATCAGAGGCTGGATGTCCGCCAGTCACGGATGATACAGAAGTAAATCTCGCTTTCTTAGGAGTCTGGACTCTAGTACTCAGAAGACTCTATGTATCCATAGCTTAATTCTCCAGCAAATGAAGTGTGCCTCTCCTCTGAGCTCTCGGTAGCTCAGTAAAGGCAGATGGCCAATATCCACTTAGAGCTATAGATTCATAAACAAATAGAGTTTGTTGTTTATAGACCTGTAAGTAAATAATATTTAGTAAGTCCCCACTTTATACCAGAGCTTTTCACAAGCAGTAATACTTTTAATTCTCAGAGTAGTCACATGAGAAACTCACTGTTATCCTTTCCAAACAGAGAAAGAAAATGAGGTGCAGAAAGCTGTTGATGTGCCCAAAGTTATTCAGTTAAAAACTGGTAGAATTGAGGGGCGCCTGGGTGGCGCGGTCGGTTAAGCGTCCGACTTCAGCCAGGTCACGATCTCGCGGTCCGTGAGTTCGAGCCCCGCGTCAGGCTCCGGGCTGATGGCTCGGAGCCTGGAGCCTGTTTCCGATTCTGTGTCTCCCTCTCTCTCTGCCCCTCCCCCATTCATGCTCTGTCTCTCTCTCTGTCCCAAAAATAAATTTTAAAAAACGTTGAAAAAAAAATTAAAAAAAAAAACTGGTAGAATTGGGATCCTCATAATACCCTGTGATACCCATCTATTCAAGCTGACTTTTATTTTGTGCTCCCCATGCCCCAGCAGGGTCCCCTCCTGGGAGGAGTGCTGAAATGCTCTATTTCTTTACCTCTTTCTGTATTTTCCATAAAATCAGTACAGCATAGCTCTTGACTACAGGAAATCAAATACCAGATGATACCAGAGGAATGTGCTGTAGAGAGTCTTTCTCCCCCTCTCTGTGTATGTCACCACTTTTGGTGATATACCTCTCTTCTCTCCTAAGGCTAAAATTAAACCAGTGGAAAATGTTTGCCTCAAAGTACATCCCCTCTTAATGAAACGCAACTAGTTAAAGGTCAGTAGATCAACAAGGGAACACAGATAGACAGTGTTCTTATCTGGTAGGCAGAGAGATAGTGCCAGCATAGACATTTGGACAATAAGAAAAATAAGATGGTGGGGGGAAGGGGGACGTAATATAGACGGACCAGGGATAGCAGGTGAGGTGAGAGAAAATAGGAGATAGTTGAAGCTGGACAAGTGTTTGAAAGTCATGTTCAGACTAATAGCAATTCAGGGACCAGCAGCGATATGGTTTAAGAAATCATTTGTCCTAAAATTACTGCGAAATAATAAATAAACCTCATATGTGCACAGCACTTCATGCTTTACAGGACATGTTCACTTGCATTACTTTATTGGGTTGTTGTGATATTTGAGAAAAATAAGCATAATTGTCTCCCGTTATACCAAAGAGGAAACTGGGCTCCAGAGACATAAGTGACTTACCAGTGTCCATAAATTGGGAGCTGTCTAGTGATAATGTTTTTCCACTATATTTCTTTTATTCCACAAATACATTATTTGGTCCTTTGGCGATCATTTTGGCTGCCTGTTATCAAGTTGCATGTAAAAAGAGAGTTTTGACTTGTATTAGAAAATCTGAGCAAACAGATGTTAATAAAGGGACCTAGATACCACCTCTATTTATGATACTTATTTGTTTTTGATGCAATGCTTCTTTTCCCTGTGTACAATTATTCTGAGTGAATAAGTGTACTCGGTGGCTCCAGATTAAAATTTTACGGGCCTGTAAAGAAAAAAGTTGTTTGAAATTAGCCAGAGGATTATCATCTGGTTAGATTTGTGACTCATTCATTCCAAAGTGATCTATCTGTCTCTTGCTTGCGAAACCAATCTTTGCTGGGGTTGATTTTCATTACTGAACAAGGTCATCTAAAATACTCCACAGCGGCGTGCCCGTGTGGCTCAGTCCAACAAGCGTCCAACTCTTGGCATGGGGGTCAGGTCATGATTTCACAGTTCATGAGTTTGAGCCCCACATCAGATTCTGCAGTGATAGCACAAAGTCTGCTTGGGATTTCTCTCTCCCTCTTGCTCTGCCCCTTCTTGGCTTGCTCTGTCTCTCCATAAATAAATAAATATTTTTTAAAAATTAAATTCTAAAAAAAAAAGTACTCTACACCAAGGATCAATGAAAGTCACAGTTTTTACATAAAAATCTGCTTTAGGGAGCAAAAAGATAGTTAGACGACTTTTACCACCAAGAAATAATTTGGCCAGCAATGACATTCACTGAGTTGAGCCATATGATTTTCAGCACTATTTTTTGGAGATTTTCTTCTATCCCTAGAATATCTTATAAATACCAACATAGATGGCAATATAACAGGATAAATTTGACAATGATTTCTACCTGTCCGTTTGCCAAGGGGGTAAAAATGGAGCCAATGCCCTGCATGTTGACTAAGAGCCATGACATCAAGGCCTTTGAGACAATTGAGTGTCTTTCCCAAATAAAATGAATGGAGTCAAATTAGAAGGGGTTTTGGTGTGTCACAATTTTTCTGAGTTTATTCTCTTAACGTGTCACATCTTCTCGTGATCTTCACATGGAATCATCTGAGAATCAGCAACTTTTACCAAAGCAGCTTACTTCGTTAGTACTGGAGCATTAAAAGTTTGGATTTGCTTTACAAGAGCTTCCAAGGAGACACTGGTGGTGGGGGTGAGAGATGTCGCTTTATCTTGGCATAATCCTCTAATGACCCTTCTACATGAAAGAATGGATTATAGCACAAAACACTCATTCTTTTAGTGTATTGACTAGAGATCATGGAGGAAACTGCAAATCGCCCACCAAAATATACTCTTCCCTTCTTCTATAGATTAGCCCATGACTGCATGGCTGCCCTCTGTTTCCCAACATCCTTCGCTGTTACGTATGTGCATGAGACATATTTCTCACAAAAGGATTGTTAGGGGAAGTCGTGTCTGCCATTTCCAGGTCTTGGACCACACAGGCATGGAAAATGCCCAGATGACGGCAGATCTCCTGTCACCTAAACCAGCCACATTTTGCTTGAAAGCAAAAGAGACTTTTACTCTTTTCTTTTAAACCACTGCATTTGAGCCCTTCAGATACAGCAGCCTGATCTCTACCCTAATTACAACAAAAGCTGACTGAAGGCTCATCAGCTGTCTGTTAACCTCATCATAAAGGAAAAGGCACCAGGCTACATAAAGGTCAAGATGAGGAACAGCAATTTATATCTCCTCATTGTCAGAATTCAAACAGAATTCAGCCTTCGAAGCGGGTGTGTAAAGAGGCATTTCAATTCTTTGCCGAATTTGTGCCCCTTTCCTTCCTGTCTACGAGAACTGTGTCCACTGTGAAACACAGACTTGACGTTTTGTCGCATCTATTTCTGAGTGCACGGTGGCCAACTGTTCTTAGGGCGTATGCAGTATTTTGCCAGACGCTAGAGACATCACAGTGACCCAGTCTTCAATGGAGATATTAACTACATTGAAGGTGATAGCATGGAACATTATTTCCTAATGAAGTTTCCTTAAAATGAGTATGTGCCAGGTTTTTGTGGGGGGTTTTCTTTTTTTTTTTTTTTTGCAGAAGCAGAGGAATGTCCTTGCGTTCAGAACGTGCTGAGGTCACGTCATTTACGTAGAAGTCCTGGCAGATCACTTTTTGTATTCTAAATTGTATCAGAAAAGTTAAGTCAACAAGCAGTGTTTAGCCACCTACTATGTGTTGAGAACTGGGTAAGGGCTACATGCATGAAAAGAAAAAAAGACACAAAGTCTACCTTAAAGAATTTGTGTATATTACAGTTCATCTTCATCCGCCACAGAGCTGCGTATCAATCACTGTTCCGGACTCCGGCATCAACGCCTGATCCCCACCTACCCTGTTCTACGTCTCTGTTTCCCAGAGTCCAATTACCTTTTAATTTATTATATAATATACCTGTCATATTTGTTATTTCGTCCCCACCCCAGCTATCATCACTAGAATGTAACCCCAGAAGACAGAACTCTTTGTTTGTTTACTGAGGTATCTCGAGAATTAAAACAGTGCCTGAGACACAGTAGGCACTCAGTAAATATTTGTGAAATGAATGCTGTCCAAAGGGGTGATGGATACAAAAGAGTAGTGCCACCTGGCATAGATGTAGGATTTATTGGGATGGGGAGGAGTTACAAACAAAGAAATAGTTAGAATGCAAGCAATCATCTGAACTCTGTGACCCTGCCATTGAGAACAGTCATAAATGATCTTTATTTACACCCCATGGCTAACATTCTAGTAGAGAGGGTCCCCCACCCCATAATGCATTCTGTAGCAATGACTGCAGAAATAGCCACATTAGGAAGAGGTGCTTTTTATGCCTGTGATTGCTATCCAATTTGGGGCTAAATCTAACTCAAACCTGCTGAGCCAAACTTCAGCCAGACTACCAAAAAGGGAAAGAACATGAACATCCAGAGCACCCAATTTTCCTCTCACTAATAAATATACAAATAAATACTAAATCAAAGAATACATTTGATCTCTTTAATCCACTAATACATGGGCAATGGTGTTTAGTCTACCACACGGTCTGTTTGAGTGAAACAGGGAAAGACTTAAGAAATATACACTACATCCTGTCTGTTTCCTGGCCCCATAGTCCATGAAGATCAGCTTCCATATTCACCATCATGGATTATGACTGGGTTTTGGGGGCGGGGGGGGGGGGAGTCCCATTTTACTGCCAATATATTGAGTGCCCCATACTTGCCTGTCTTAGAGAACTAGGAAAATGTAGCTGCTGATGGTGATGCTTCTTTTTATTTCATTTTGTAGATTTTGGTGATCTGCCAATATGGCAAGAAAAGTAGCAGGGACTGTATCTGAAGGTGTTACTATAGCAGATCAAAGAAAAATGGCTACAAATGGAAAAATAAGATCAAAAGGAATGAGTTTAGTTTGATTTCCAGAATTCAAGGAATAAAATATACGCTGAAGTCCACCAATGATTTTCAGTAAATTTAGTACCAGTATTGGGTACGCAGGTCAAAAACTCTTAAAATCGAATCTTAAATTTTATCTTTTCTCCCCTTTTTTTTGTTTCCCATTCAATCTCTACCATTAAAATTGTTATTATTACTGTATTAAGGAGGGCAAAGTGACTATATTACAAAAAAATATCTGGAGATAGGCTTTTTACTTACAGAGATAGGAAGGTGTAATTTGTATGAGGAAGGAAATTTATTTTTAAATATTTTTTTTTAACATTTATTTTATTTTTGAGACCGAGAGAGACAGAGCATGAATGGGGGAGGGTCAGAGAGAGGGAGACACAGAATCTGAAACAGGCTCCAGGCTCTGGGCTGTCAGCACAGAGCCCGACGCGGGGCTTGAACTCACGGACCTCGAGATCATGACCTGAGCCGAAGTCGGCCGCTTAACCGACTGAGCCACCCAGGCGCCCCGGAAATTTATTTTTAAATAATTCAATGAATCTACTGTGGTATGAAAAATGAACCCCCTCCCGAAGAGGAGATCTGGAGGAAACCTGTAAGATGTTAATCAAGAAAATTAAGTTCCTGGAGCGCCTGGGTGGCTCAGTTGGTTAAGCCTCCGACTTCGGCTCAGGTCATGATCTCGTGGTTTGTGAGTTCCAGCCCCGCGTCGGGCTCTGTGCTGACAGCTCAGAGCCTGGAGCCTGTTTCAGATTCTGTGCCTCCCTCTCTCTCTGGCCCTCCCCCGTTCATGCTCTGTCTCTCTCTATCTCAATAATAAATAAACGTTAAAAAAAATTTTTTTAAAGAAAATTAAGTTCTTATTAGCAACACAGGCAAGAGAATAAGGGACACATTAACAGTAAGAATTGGTGACGAGGGGCCATGGAGACAGAGGCATGCCAGCAACAAGGTGTAAGCAGGAGCAGACATAGGGATGTGACCTGTGAAAAAGTCCTCAAGATAAGAGATGCTCAGTACATTTCTACTATACTATGTGACATCGATTTGAAGGTAATTCTGCTTTACTGACTAAATAGCCTCACCAACCACAAACCTTTAGTAAAAAGTATGCTCCATGCTTTCTGCTGATGGTGAAGTTATTTTCTGCTCTGTTTTATACTCCCCACTGTCTTGAAACCTTCAGGAAAGCCTCTTCTACACCCTCCCTCTTGGGTTAGTGGTACATAAAAGTAATGCAAGAATCGGAGGTGGTGGGTGAAGAAAGCAGATAGTCAGAGACAGCAGCAAAGTATGAAGCAGACTGCAGAATCATCTGACCAGAAGAACAGAAATAAGTTCACAGAGATGTGCGTCATCTTGCTGGATATTACAGTAAGGGGTAACCTCTGAGGGTTGGAAGCCATGTGGGTGCTCTGAATTACACCTGGAAAGTGTGTCTGGAATTGCTCTCGGCTCTGGTGCACAGCCTCCAACATCCTGAACCAAGCAGTATGCAGGATCTGAGCCAGAAGTGCACCCTTCCCATATTTACAAAATGGGGGTGGCATGTTCTGTGGACGTGCCATCACACAGCAATCTGGGGACGGTGGCACCAACTTCCTTACCAGGCCAGATGGGGACATTGCATTAGAAGTTTTGTTTTGTTTTGTTTTTTTCCTGAAGGCTTAGCCTGCATCTTGTAACACCAGTCCTTCCAATGATTCCATGAGCAACACCTTCTTGTGTAACTAGGTAGAGTGGATTCTGATGTTTCCAGCTAGGAAGATTGACAAATATAACAGCCTAACCCTGAAATAAAAGAAAGAAGAAGAAAGAAGAAGAAGAAAGAAAGAAAGAAAGAAAGAAAGAAAGAAAGAAAGAAAGAAGAAAGAGAAAGAAGAAAGAAAGAAAGAAAGAAAGAAAGAAAGAAAGAAAGAAGAAAGAAAGAAAGAAAGAAAGAAAGAAAGAAAGAAAGAAAGAAAGAATAAAGAAAGAGAAAGAAGAAAGAAAGAAAGAAAGAAAGAAAGAAAGAAAGAAAGAAAGAAAGAAAGAAAGGAGGGAAACAAGGAAGGAAAGAAAACTATTATTGTAAAATACACAGAACATAAAATTTACCACGTTACCCATTTTTTTAATGTGTATTTATTTATTTTGAGAGAGGGAGTGAGACAGTGCAAGCAGGGATGGGGCAGAGAGAGAGGGAAAGAGAATCCCAAGCAGGCTCCACACTGAGCGTGGAGCCCAACACAGGGCTGTAACCCACAACCCTGGGATCACGACCTGAGCCAAAATCAAAAGTCAGACCCTTAACCACCTAAACCACCCAGGCACCCCTCTGTGTTAAGAATTTGTGAATGTACAGTTAAGTGGTATTAAATACATTTGTCATGTTGTACAAGCATCAGCACTATCTCTATAAATCTGTTCATTTTGTAAAACTTAAACTATATCCATTAAATACAAACTCTCCATTATCCCCTCCTCCCATCCTATGGCAACACCCTTCTACCTTCTGTGTCTATGATTTTGACTGTTCAAAGTACCTCACGTGAGTGGGATCATGCAGTATTTGTCTTTTTGAGATTGGCTGTTTCACTTAACATAACATCCTCAAGGTTCATCCGTGCTGTAGCTTACATCAGAATTCCCTTCCTTTTTAAGGCTGGATAATATTTTATTGAGTGTATATATCACATGTTTAACAATCCATTCATCCATCAATGGACACTTGAGTTGCCTCCACATCTTAGCCTTTATGAAGAGTGCTGCTGTGAATATGAGTGTACAAATACCTCTTCGAGCCTGCTTTCGATTATCTTGAGTATATGCCTAGAATACTTGCTGAATTTCACATGAGAGACATCTTTATATGATTAAGATCTAGTCATTAGACTTCTGATATTGGCAGAAGTCCTGGTTATCATAAGCAGATACTGGGGAAACCATTAGAGATCCACAAGTAAAAATTTTTAAATTATGCACCAAAGAGAGGGAGAAGAAGTCTTCCTAATATGCTAATATTAGAACACAGCTAATATTAGAACAAGTCATTTACCAGGTTTATTTTCCTCCACCAAGTTCACCGTCTTTTCGTAGTCCACTTTTAAAAACATTATAAAATCCGACCTTCTCTTAGTCATGTTAACTACATATGCTACCTCCCTCATTTTCTCACCCTCCTGCTTTTATTAGTTATAACATTTCCACAATTTCATGGTGTAAAATGTTCAGAGTTCGTTCCATAAGCATAATTCCCACAGTTGTTAGCATTAGTCGAACGTTTAAATGGATTCACTGCTCACCATGACTCCATTTATCTTGACTTTTAAATTCATATTTTGGTTGGCTTAACTCTGTCCTCCAGGAGTTTTTACAAGAATGTTTATGGAAACAATATTTCTTGATTTCTTGTATGTTCGAAAATCTCTTCCTTTGGTTCTTATTATTGCACAGTGGGATAGCTGGACATAAAACATGATGATGTTCCTTTTCATTAAAACTTTGTAGACATTGTTCCATAGTTGCTAGCATTGGATGTGATTCTAGAGGACTTTAAATCCAGACTTACTGTTTTTCCTCCCTAAATATCAGGCTCTATTTTTTCTGCCTTTGCCAGAGGCCCACAGGAGTGTTCGGATATGGTTACATCCAATAACCTTCCTCGGGAAAGACTCGTAGTTGATCAATCTGCATCAGTGTTTCCTGTGACACATTCCTGCTCTCAACTGTTAGAATGTCTTCAATTATTCCAGGAAATTTTTTTTAACATATTGGTGGAAATTTTGTCTTCTTACTGGATATTGACAGATGAACATCTGTCAATGCTTCAGAGGTTTTCACATTTTCCTGCTAATTTTTTGAAACTTTTCGTACTTACTTTTGCTCACTTTTTATCAAAATCTGCTCTCCCTGATTGTGTTTTTAGCTGTGTCTATAGTTTTATCTGCTTCTAAAATTTACATTGTATCTACGGTGGTTTTATTTTTTTCTCCTTCCATTTTTTGTTTTGGTGGTGGTTGTCATTGTTTATGACCTCTGTGTTCACACTTTGAATAAATAATGCGTGAATAGCGTTCAAACGTTAAGCAGCCTAAGCTTTATCCCCTAGGACTCCCCTTCTAGTCTCCATCTCTACGATGAATGCTCATCTGTATCTTCCCAGATGTGCAAGCAATAAAAAATATTTATTATTCTCTCTCTTGACCCACATAGTGGCCCCTCATACATGTGCTATTCTGAATTTTGATTTTTTTTTTTTTGTATATTTTAAATTTATCTTGGAGAGCTTTCTCTATTAATATATAAAGGGCTTCTTTTCTTTTCTTTCCTGATTTCTTTCATTTTTTTCCCTTTTCCTTTTTAGTTCTCTTTCTTTCTACAGTTGGATAGCATTCTTCACATAGAATTTCTTCAGACTCTTGTAGGCAGACATCGAGGTTGTTTTTATTCTTTTGTTATTACAAACAATGCCGTACTGAATAATTTGGTAGGGATGTCATCTCACAAATGTGCACATATATTTGTTAGGTACATTCTTAAAGGTGTAATTGCTGAACTAAAAAATATTTGTTTTAATAATTTGTATAAATATTGCCAGCTTGTGATCCGTAAGAGCTGCCCTAATTCACACTCCCACCAGAAACATATCAGTTTTCTCACACCCATGCTAACACATGTTATGAAACGTTTGCTCTTTGCCAATCTGATAGGGAAAAGATGGCATTTATTGTTGTGTTTATTTGCATTTCTCTCAGTATGAGCGAGTTGAGTACCTAGGCACGTGTTTAAGGGCTGCTTGTATCTTCTTTTCCTTGTGTTTTTCCTTGTATCCCTCACTCATTTTTATTGGGTTATTGATTTTTTTTTAATTTTCTAAACACGTAATAGAAGTTATAAATAGTAAATAGTTTTCTACAAGTTTCTCGTCCATATTCTAATTTCATTAACGGCTATTTTTTTCTCAGCATACTTTTTAGGCCAAATAATCTTTCAACCTTTATCTTTTTATGATTACTGAAATTTATATCTTACTTCAAAGTTCTTGGCACTCTAACGTCATTACAACTTATTCCCATATGGCTATCCTTTTTTTCAAGCATGATTTATTCAATACTAAAATTCAATAATTTATTCAATTTGTGCATCTCCACTGATTTGAGATGCTAGCCTGTGCATTGAATGATTTCTGGACTTTTATTTCTGTTCCATTGATTGGTCCACCCATTTTTTTTTTTTGCCATTACCACATTGTTTTGATTTTTGCAACTGTATATTATTCTTTTATTCAGAATTTTCTCTGCTTATTTATTTTTAATATGAATTCAAGATTGTCTAGATACCCCAAAATCATCTACACGTTTTATTGTTATTGTGCTAATATGTTCACCTAAAGAAAATTGATATTTATATTATATTGATCTTCCTATCTAAAAAATGTTATGAGATTCACTTTGTTTAAGCCCTTGAATCACTCAGAAAAGTGTTAAACCTTTCTTTATAGAGATCTTACACACTTCTTACATTTATTCTACATATAGAATTCTCTGTCCAATCATTTGGTGATCACTAATCTAATGCAACAGACTGCAGTGGTCACACCCATTAGAGAATACAGACTTTACAGAGTTAGGTGAATTGAGTCATTCAGAAAACAAAACAAAACAAAAAAAGAAAAAAAAACCAGCAACAACAAATTCTGAAGAGGGGAATATTTAAGATATATCAGGTTTCATATATTTTTTGTTGTTGTTTCTGAACAAAAATTGTGAGATATTCAAAGAATCAAGCAAGTATGGGCCATAAACCAGAGAGGAAAAAAGCAGCTAATAGACCTCTGAGGAACTCCAGGGCTTGGACATGCTAGATCAAAACATAAAATCAAATATTTTAAATATGTTCAAAAATGAAATAACTAAAGGAAACTGTGCTAACAGACTAAAGGATAGAATCAGAATGATGTCTCACCAAATGTAGAATATCAATAAAGAGATAGAATTTATCGTCCAATAATAATGAAACAGAAGAATAAAAAAGACACAGGACACCTAGCAAACAAATAAAAAATGGCAGTTATAAATCATCCCTTATCCATAACTAAATTAATTATAAATGGATTAAATACTCCAATCTAAAGTAAAAAATCTGCAGAATACACTAAAACTATGATCCAAGTATATGTCATCTATGGAGACAGAATTTAGATTCAAAGGCACATACTTTAGATGCAAATACACAAAACGATTGAAAGTAAAAAGATGGAAAAAAGTATATCATGCAAACAATAATTAAAAACTATCAGGAGTGACTATATGGATATCAGATAACATACACTTTAAGAGAAAAATGATAACTGGAAACAAAAAAAGGATATTTTATCATGATGAAATATCAATCCATCAAGAAGATACACCTTTCATAAACAAACATTCACTTACCAAAAAGAACCCCAAAATGCATTAAGTAAAAATTGATAAAACCTAAGGTAGAAAAAGACATGTCAGCAATATTTAAAGGTTCAGTAACTCACTTTCAGTAATGGATAGAACAACTAGATAGAAGATTAACAGGTAAAACTTGAACAACATTATTAAACCACTAATCTGAATAGATATCTATAAAGTACTCCATCTAAAAATAGCAGCATGTATATTCTTTCCCTTTGCACATGGAACATCACCCATAGGTTAGGCCATAATATAAGACAACAGTTGTGCAAGTATTGGAATCATACAAATAATATTGAATTAGAAATTAAGAACAGAAAAAAAACTGGGGAAATTCACAAATGTGCAAATTAAACAATATGCCAGAAAAACCAATTAGTCAAAGAAGAATTCACAAGGAATATTAGAAAATACTTTGAGATGAATGAAAATGAAGGGATAACAAAAAACAAAATGTATGAGATGTAGCTAAAGTATTGCTTAGAGGTAAATTTTGAGAGAAAACTACATTCAAGTAAAGCAGAAAGAAGAAAAGAATAAGCACCACGAGAGAACTAAGTTGAATAAAAAATAGAACAGAGAGACAATCGATGAAACCAAAAGTTTGTTCTTTGGAAAGTCAACTAAAGAAACTAAAAACTTTTAGGTAAACTGACCAAGAAAGGAGAATGAAGACTCAAATTACAAAGATCAGGAATGAAAAGGGGATGTTACTACTGGCCATACAGAAATAACAAAGATTATAAGGTAATACTATGAACAATTGTATAGTAACAAATTAGATAACCTAGATGAAATGAACAAATTCTGAGAAAGAGAGAAACTGCTGAAATTCACTAAAGAATAAATTTTTAAAAATTGAATAGGACTACACAATAAGTAGATTGAATTGAATCAGTAATCCAAAATTTCTTACAAAAAGAAAAAAATCTTAGAACTAGATGGTTTCAATGGTGAATTCCACCAAATATTTAAGGAAGAATACCAATTCTTCACACACAAAGGAAACTTCTAAAAAAAAAAAACAGAAGAAAGGGGAACACTTCCCAATTCATTTGATGAAGCAAGTACTATCTGGATTCCAAAACTGAAGACATACAAGAAAATTACAGATCAAATATAGACACAAAAATCCTCAGCGAAATATTAATTAAATACAGACACACACAAAAAAGGTGTATGCTACGAAATAAAATTCATCCCAGAAATGCATGATTTTTAAGCACATGAAAATCAATCAATGTAATAAATCACGTTAAGAAGATAAAGGAAAAACCAGCTGAGTGATAAGATGGAAATGCCTATCAAAATCCTGGATGCTATTTTTTGTAAGAAATGGATACACTGATCTTAAAATTTATACTGAAATGCAAGGGACCAGAATAGGCAAAACAATCCTGAAAAGAAGAACAACGTTGGAGGACTCACATTTCCTGATTTCAAATTTTACCACAATGCAAAAGAAATCAAGACAGTGTGACACTGATATACGGGTCAGTGGGATAGAAGAGACAGGAAAAAATTCTAAAATTATGGTCAATTGAGTTTTGGCAATGGTGCCAAGAAAATTCAATGGGAGACAGAGTAATCTTTTCAACAAATGGTACTCAGAATAATGGATACCCAAATGCAAAATAATGAAGTTGGGCCCTAACACATACCAGATACATAAATTAAGTTAAAATGAATCAAAGATCTAAATGCATACACCTAAAAGTATATAGCTAAAAGTATATGGTTCTTAGAAGAAAACATAAGCATAAATCTTTGTGACTTTGGATTAAGTAATATATATTTTTTTTAAATATGATACCAGGAGCAAAAGTAACAAAAGAAAACCCTTAAATTTGACTTCATGAAAATGTAAAACTTTGTGTATTAAAGGACACGATGGATAATAACAAGTATTGGTGAGGGTACAAAGAAATTGGAACTGTCATTTATTGCTGGGTAATATCAAATGTCATAGATGCTTTGGAAACCGTTTGGCAGTTTCTCATGGAGTTATTGTAAGATTCAGAAAATCCATACCTAGATGCATACACAAGAGAATTAAAAGCATGTCCATGGCAAAATGAATATTCAAATGCTCATTGCAGCATAATGCATAATAGTAAAAAAAAAAAAAAAAAAAAAAAGAAAGAAACAACCCAATGTCCACTGACCACTGAATGGCTATATACATGTGGCATATCCATACAATAAAATATTATTTTGCCAAAAATGAATGAAAAATTGACATACTACAGGATGGATGAACTTGAATGTATTGTAAATGAAGTAATCCAGACAGAAAGGTTACATATTATATGATAACATGTATATAAAATGTCCAGAATAGGCAAACCTATACAGGTAGAAAGTAGATTGAAGTTTGGGAAGAATGGGGTGTGCCAGCTAATGAGTATAGGTTTTGTTTTGGTGACAACAAATATTCTAGAATTAGAGAGTACTGATGGTAACACAAGCTTATGAGTATACTAAAACCAGTGAATTGTACACTTTAAAAAGGTGGATTCTATGGCATATGAATTTTGTCACAATAGAAGAAAAGTTAAAATGGGCTACCTATTAGGAGAATTGTGTATTTCGCCATCTTGGCCCAAGGTTTTCAGCAGCAGCCATCTTGTGGTGTCACTTTCTCTTCTATTATTCTAGTCCACCTTTCACTGTGTTTAGCAATTCTTCGTCAAATGTTTCAGATCAGAAATTCAGCCTTTCCATTATTTCATGGAATAGCTTCCATTTTTGTTTTTCTCTCTTTGTCATTTTTCAATCAATTTTTAAGGAAAAGCAAAAGCTAATTTATAATTTTCTTTTCTCACATTCTGAAGATGTCTGAAAAACTCTTTTCCCCTAATATTATAAGGCATCAGGTTTTTTTGGGGGGGGTGGTCTCAGGACCCCTTTGTGATATTGAAAATTATTGAGGATCCCAAGGAACTTTTATCTATGTATACTACATGCTATGTACATCATAGCAGATATTAAAAACAGAATGTAAATTTTTTTTAATTTATTAATTTGTTTTAAAATAGCTTTAACAGCACATTACCTGTAACATATTTTTTTCCATTTTTTTAACGTTTATTTATTTTTGATAACGTTTATTTATTTTTGAGGGAAAGAGACAGAGCAGGAGTGGGAGAGGGTCAGAGAGAGGGAGACACAGAATCTGAAGCAGGCTCCAAGCTCTGAGCCATCTGCACAGAGCCCGACGCGGGGCTCGAACCCACAAGTGGTGAGATCATGACCTGAGCCAAAGTCAGACGCTCAACTGACTGAGCCACCCAGGCACCCCTGTAACATATTTTTTTTACAAAAATACCTATATTTTAAAACATAGAAGTGTGGCATTATTTTACATTTCTACGAATACCTTAAGTGTCTTGCATAATAGAAAGCAGCTGGATCCTCATCTACTTCTCTGTTCCATCTGTTGCAGTATCAAACATCTTGTCAAGCCACCGGAAAATTCCAACAACCATTTACAAGAGAATAAATGAAAAATGTAAATGACATTTCAGTATTATTATAAAAACAGTTTTGATATCATGGAGTCCCAAAATGGCCGTGAGGAGCCCAAGACTCCCAGACCATACCTGAGGAACTACTGTTCCAAACTATATGTATTATACTATACACCTCTTTCCAAGCCTATAAAAGTCCATTCTCAAAATTCAGGGAGTCTGTGTCTCCCCTCTGATTCCCCATCTCATGTTCTGCCTATCTTCTTGGACACAACACAGAAGCAAGAGAAATAGGCTCTAAGAGTGAAATCCGTACTGTTCGATCAATCCCGTTAGCAGAAGACATTTGCCACCTGGACAGCTGCTCTGTAAAAAATAATCCTGGCATAACAGGAGCCTGAGTTAACATGGGGAATCTCCTAAGGGAAAAAGGTATCTTTTCACAGTGTTTAAGCCCTCACCAGCTTCGGGGACAATATGCTAGACTGTGGGATATGTTTCTCAATGAAATGTTTTGAATCTACTCTGTTGTTTTGAATCGACTCTACCACAATGTGTTGCTCACCATCCTGGAATGTTCCACTCTGCCCAGAAGAAAAAAAAGGCAATGGCTTCTTTCAAATACTCTCTCCGGGATCACCTTGCTTGTTGATTATTTTTTCAGGTAAACTATGTTTGATCCAAAATACTTTAGGTTGGACGACTTGACATCTTTTCAGAAAGCTAGGAGGTTGGGGGAAGAGAGGCTAGCATGTGCTGTTACCTAGCGATGCTGTGTCTCAGTACCTAGGACAGCATCTTACACATGGCAGGACCTCATCAACTTGTTTGTTGAATGACTAAGAGAATGAATGATGGTCTCCCAGCACCAAAATGGGGCCATCATTTCAAGTAAATAGTATAGCTTTCTGGCACTTCTCTCTCCCTTTCCTCACATTGGTACAACGTACTCTTCTCCCTTACTCTTTGTGATTAAAAATAATCTCATAATGATTCATATACAATATAGATTTCAATAGAGGCAAGAGGGTACTTTTGTAAATTTTCATGGAAATAATACCTTTAGTCTATGAAAATAAAGTCTAGTGATGAAGAAAGTCATTACAAATGGCAAAAATAGTCTGGACAGGGAAGTTATTTCATGTACCTCATAAACCACGAAAGAGAAAAAATATCTGGTCCACCTCTGGATAAAATGGTCACAGCTAAATCCTTTCGTGGGAAATCGGATTTTTTTTAGTTATATTTTCCTCCTAACTCTTTTGTGGAATGCACGTCAAGGGCCCTGCAGTGACTTTTTTCTTTAATATTATCTCTACCCATTTTAAATTAACAGTTAGGATATCCTTCCCAGTCCAAGAGTCAGATGCTGATCTTCTCTATGCCAGGTGTATACAAACAATTTTTCACAATTCAGAGTTTTTTTTATCTCTTCATGGAATATTTTAGGTGCCATATAGCCCAAAGTCTACCAAGACCATCTTTTGGTCTATTTATTTACAAACAAAAATGAATAACAGCGACTTAAATCTATACTTAGTCCACATACCATACATTTTGTTTTGTTTCGTCTTCATTTTCATTCATCTCAAAGTATTTTCTTTTTTTTATTTACTGTTTCTATTTTATTTTTGAGAGAGCGAGAGACAGAGAGTGAGCAAGGGAGGAGCAGAGAGACAGGGAGACACAGAATCCCAAGCAGGCTCCAGGCTCTAAACTGTCAGCACAGAGCCCTATACAGGGTTTGAACTCACAAACTGTGAGATCATGACCTGAGCCGAAGTAAGATGCTCAACTGACTAAGCCACCCAGGCACCCCTCTCAAAGTATTTTCTAATATCTCTTGTGATTTCTTCTTTGACCAAATGGTTATTCTGGAATATTGGTTAAATTACATACTTGTAAATTTACCCAATTTTCTTCTGTTATTAATTTCTAATTCAATGATATTCATCCGATTCCAATACTTATACAACAATTGTCTTATTTTATGTCTTAACCAATGGGGAATGTTCCATGTGCACTGAGAAAGAATATGTATCCCGCTATTTTTAGATGGAGTCTTTTATAGATGTCTATTAGAACTAGCTGGTTAATAATGTTGAAGCCTTACTTGTTGATCTTCTATCTAGTTGTTTATCCATTATTGAAAGTGAGCGACTAAAACCTTCAAATATTACTGTTGAGTTGTCCTTTTCTACCACATGGGCATGCACATCCTTGATTTTGATAACTGCTATGTTTACATTTGGAAGCAGTTAAATGTAATGGATATACTAAGGGGACCTTAAGTCAGAGGCCTGAGTTTTACCTTGTGTCTATGTATTACCAGCCGTATAAACTTAGGTAATTTATTCAGCACTTCTGATTTCAATTTCCTCCCTTATATAGTGGGTATAGCAATAATAAAACTACCTGACAGTAATATTATGAGATTTGAAAGAAAAAATTGTGACCATGCCATGTAAACTATAAAGCATCTTATGGGTATCTATCCCATAACACTGCATAGTCATTCTTGACCTTATTTCTGCTATACCACTAGAAATGGGTGATGTGCATATACACAATGCACTGCCGTGCTTAAGCTTCAGGATTGGGCAGAACTACATTAGAATCCTTGCTCTGCCATTAATTGAACATCTCTAAGTTTTCCTTTCCTATCTAAAGCATGGAGAAAGTAATAATAATAATTAATAAGTGACAATGCATATAAAACATAGTGATTGACACATAATAGTGACTAACAGATGTTTAATTACTACTTTGATTCCAATCATACTGCCTTTAACTCTATCCATTCTCTCCTATGCACAGAAAAATACCACCATAAAAGTGGGAGTAATGATTTTCTGATATACCATTGAATGCACCTGATTTAGTCTTTATTGGATCAGTCTCAAATTCGACACTTTAACTATTCTTTTAAAAATATTATTTCGGGCCACCTGGGTGGCTCAGTTGGTTAAGCATCTGCCTCGGTTTTAGTTCAGGTCATGATCTCATGTTTCATGGATTTGAGCCCCACATTGGGCTCTGCGCTGACAGCACGGATCCTGCTTGGGATTCTCTCTCCCTCTCTCTCTGCCCCTCCCAGTTTGTTCTCTCTGTCTCTCTCTCAAAATACATAAATAAACTTGAAAAGGCAAAAATTTTATTTCTAACCCACCTCTTGATCAACTTTTATACACCAATTTTATATAACTTTCTCCCCAAGTTGTATATCCCTGACTGATAAAAGAGCTCGGGAATTATTGAAACACGCCCTAAGTTTTATCTGTAAACCAACTACATAAAATAAAACTATTCTTAAGTTGGAGTTCACCAGGTATTTTAACATTTAACATGGTTAAGAATTAAAATATGAAGAAGCTTGGAAGCAATACCTTTCAGAAAATTTCCAAATGACTGAAACCATAACCAATTAATTTACATCATCAAAATTCTAACACTACTGTAGGCTGGGGGAATAGTTAATCAGTTTTTCTTGATGATGGTTTGATGGAACAATGCGAGGTGAGAACGAAATTAGGAACCTGAAATTAGAGGTGATGAATTCTGACCTAGATGTCTTTTCTGGTAAGTAAGCATTATGCTTCTCTAAAATGTTGAATTCTTGATTGAAACAGCCGCCACTAAAACTCCTTCTGGTTAGAATTATGATTCTGTTGTCAAGGTGCTGCTAATGGATCAGCGGACAGATGCTTTTTTCGATGAACATTCATTTTCATGATAAGAGATTATAAGAGATTATGACAGATACAAGAGGAACAGAAGCCAGTCTTGAAGATGCCACAGATGATGGTAAGGTTAGCTATATGTTACTACAGCTGCACAAGCATGCTTGTTTGAATGCAGTAAGAAGTGAGAGGAAACTCAAGGGAACTGTTATAGAAGTTTTCTATATACCTAAATAACTACTTTGATTAAATTTTTCTTTCTTTTTTCAAATCAATTGCCAAATCAATTTTGTCAAATCAATCGTGTGTTGACTGAAATTCAAAGCAATTAATCTCTCTATAGATACATAGAAAAATAGATCGATCTATGTTTATCACATTGGGTGGGGGATTTGAAATATTGCTGGAGTTTGTGGGACTGGACAAGTGAAGTTGGAGGAGAGTGTATGGGGAAAAAAAAAGAACAGAGGACAAAGTTGAGTCAAAAACTTGTCTGTTATAGGTACTAACTCTTACCTATGGTGAATTTCTGATGCCTAACCCAGCTGTTGCTTTCAACATTCAAAACCTTTGGATGGCAGCCAGAATTAGATCTTTTTCTGAACCAAAAGCATAGAACTTTAACCATCTCAGTCAAAACTCTTTCATTTTGTCCAATAACATCAGATTGAAAACGTTACCAAAACATAATTTTCCTACCATCAGTCCACTTGACAGAGATTATCTCATTTAAACCTCACCACAACTCTGTGAAGTAGGGATTAATATTATCTCCATCTTACTCATGAAAAAGCCAAAGAACAGAGAGCAAATTGTGTATCATCACATATCTCACAAGCTTCAGAGCTGAGATTTGAATCCGGAGAAGTTCATGATCACACTTGTGCTTTTAATCACTATATCTTATACTTCTTCCAAGAATAAAGTGCTTAACAATGGGATCCTTGGAAGATAGATACATATTCATGCCATTGCAATTACCTGAAAAAGATTTGGAACACTTTTTGGAATTATATCCATAGTACTTTACCAGATTTATTTATCTCTATGTCTATTTTTCTATATCATCTATATCTATATCTATATCTATAACTATATCTATATCTATCTATATCATCTCTATCTATGTATAGTTATATATAAACATAAAAAAGAAACTTTAATTACTTTCTTGTTACAAAGAAGTGAAAGTTCCCTTTTTCTCCTCCTTTCTTAGATTTCTCAGTTTGATTCACTTACCTACATAATACAGAGCTTAATTTTTAAAAATGTAGGCGGGAAAGGTAATACAACATAAAGAAGTTGTGGAATCAACTCAAGGTTGGAAGTTGGAAGGTCAGAGGTTAGTCTCTCCCTGCTGTACATGCTCTGAAAGCGTGGATGTGACAGGTTGAGGATAGCGAATGGGAATATTTGAGAGACCACACTAAGCCAAGGACTAATATTCTACAACACTATGCGATTAAATGTTGAATGCATAGAAAGAAAAAAAAATCAGTTCAGAGATTGGAAAAAGATCAATGTTAGAATCTTTATTGTAAATGGAAATTAAACTGGATTTTAGAGGAATGGGGTACATTCAAAACAGCAGAGAAAATGAAGGCGGGAATTCCTAGCAGAAGGATACTATGAGCCACGCCTGCAGCCTGACTTAGCGGGATATGTTTACAAGACACCGAGGAGAAACCATGTACTAGAATGCTGTGAGCATTTTGTTGAAAGTAGAAAATAAAGTGAGGACTGGAAGATAAGTTATAAAAAGCTACTTAGAGCTGAATTATTTAATGCCGAATGATCTGGTAGAAGTCTTTACACTTTTATTTGTAAGCATATCTGGGCAATGAATGACATTTTATGCAAGTTGAATTTATGTGAGGAGAAAGTAGGGTAGAGAGAGCATTACAAAATGCTTGTACGTTGAAGACAGGAGATGACAAAGTTCTTGACTACAGTGGTGGCAAAGGGCATAGGAGCAGCGAGACAGATGTGAAATTTTAAAAGAATCTGCAGAACTTAGCGACAGATGATCCTTGGGAAGAGAAGTGTAAGGATTCAAAAAATAACTTTAAAACTAAGCCCCTCATTATCTGGTAAAAAATATATGAGTGCCTTTGGTGGACTCTAGGAAAATGGAAAGAGGTTGTCAATTTTGACAGGAAAGAAAGAAACTCATGTGGAATATGCACTTGGCAATCTACCAATATGGCAGAGTGGGAGGTCACAGGTTGAGGTTCATCTTTGGGAGATAGACCCATAAAGGTAAATATTATATTTCTATGAATGATAGGTCCTTCAAGAACAGTTGAGAAATTTTCTTCTGACCATGATGAATAAACAGGGCTCAGATTTATACTCCTATCTTAACTAAAAAATATGAAACAAGAATTCTGAAACATTTGACATAGGACTATACATTTGACATTTCAGGACGATAATCCCTAAAAAATCCCTAAAAAAACAAATGAGGTGAACCCTAAAATTGCACCCACATTTCTGCCACAGTTCAGACAGGCCAAAGTGGTTAAAATCTACAGTTCAGAATATCAGAGTGGAAGGGCACAGAGAGATTATTTCAAGGATTGCAGAGAGGGCCCCTCAAGTACTTGTGTGAGTACTGCTCTGCACACATACGGAACAGAAACTACCAAAGGCTGAAGAAAAATCTGCTGGAAATCAATACGTTAAATAATTCCCAGAGCTCACACAAAACTGGGAATGATTCACATTCCCACCAGCCAATGTAAATAGGCACAGAACACTGGGTAGAGTTCTTAGAATTTAGGAGTAGCCTTAGACCCTTAGAATGTTGGTCTTAAACTAAAGGTTGCCTGGATTTCACCCCACCAATCTGAGAAAGTTTCAAATGAAGCCTAAAATGACCTATTTGATTCCAGTAAATGTGCATTAAGAAAAGTACAAGACTCCTGGGTGGCTCAGTCAGTTAAGCATCTGACTTCAAATCAGGTCATGACCTCAGAGTTCGTGAATTCGAGCCCTGAGTCGGGCTTCATATTGATGGTGCAGAGCCTGCTTGGGATTCTCTCTCTCTCTCTCTCTCTCTCTCTCTCTCTCTCTCTCTCCCCCCTACTCCACCCACTTGCAGTGGGCACATGCTCTCTCTTTCTCAAAATAAGTAAATAAACTTAAAAAAGAGAAAAGTACAAAACACCCAATATTTATTAATATAATATTCACAATGTATGTTATCTAATTGAAAATTGCCACATCTAAAAAAAAGCAAGGAAATAATAACCCACAACCACCAGAAAAAAATAAATCAATAGAAAAGACACACATTTGACACAGGTAGTAAAATTAACAGGCCAAGAATTTGTAATAATATATAAAATAAGATATATAATATAAAAATAAAATATAATTATAAGTGTAATTTTATAATATCTATTCAAATATTTTAAATATATGTGTATATTATCTATATTAAAGAAAGTAAAGCATGAAAGTGATAAGGGAAAAAATGGAAGTGATTTGGGGTACCTGGGTGGCTCAGGCAGTTGAGCACCTGTCATCAGCTCGGGTCATGATCTCATAATTTATGGGTTCGAGCTCCATGTCAGATTTTGTGCTGACAGAACAGAGTCTGCTTCAGATTCTTTGTCTCCTTCTCGCTGCCCCTCCCCAACTCGCGCATGCTCGCTCGCTCTCTCTCTCTCTCTCTCTCAAAAATAAGCATTAAAAAAAATTAATGAAAAAAAGTAAGTGATTTATAACACAAACCCTCATACATGTGCAGAGGTAGAAGGTATATGAGAAATCTCTGTACCTTTGGTTCAATGTAGCTATAAACCTAAAATTGCTTTAAAAATAGTCTATTAAGAACAAAACAATAAAAATTAAAATAAACCTCAAACTTCCAGAAGTGAAAAATGTAATATCTGAAATTAAAAAGGCACAGGATGAGATTAATAGTAGATAAAATATTGTAGAAGAAATTATTACTAACTTAAAGATGTAGCAATAGAAACTACCTAAAATGAATTAAAAAAAAGAAAACAAGCCTTTAAAAAACCCACAAAGAACAGAGCTTCAGCAATTTGTGGGACATTACCAAGCAAATGAACATACATATAATGGGAGTACCTGAAAGAGAAGAAGAGATACTAAAAAATATTTTAACAACTATTGGCCCCAAAATTTCAAAAATTGATGAAAATTATAAGCTACAAAGATCCACAAATCCAAGGTCAATGATTACCAAGAAGAATTATAAAGAAAACTAAACCACACGATTTATAATCAAATTGCTGATAACCAGTAATAAAGAAAAAACCTTAAAAGCAGCGGAGAAGAAAAGACACATTACGTGCAGAGAAACAAACACAGTGAAGACTGCTAATGTCTCACCAAAAGCAACATTAGCCAGAAGACAATGAAGTGATAATGCTAAAATATTCTAAGGGGGAAAGAAAAAAAAAAAAACTGTAAACCTAGAATTCTACATGTGGCAAAAATATTAATCAAATGTAAAAATGAAATGAGATTTTTTTTCAGACAAAGGTAGAGAAAATTGATTGTCAAAGACCTGCAGTAAATATATATTTATAAAAATTATTGAGGCAGAATTATAACTAAAAAGCCAACGGTAGAAATAAAAAAATCATAATAATCCGATAGAAGACAGCATAAAGAGGTGGGGGAACTAGGATAAAGAAAAATTGCAACAAAAAGAAAATAAATAGCAAGATGTTTTAAATCCAATCACATCGATAAGTATATTAAATGAAAATGATCTAAATGCTCCAACTAAAAGGCAAATATGCCAGAGAGGATAAAAAAGCTAGATCCTAGCTACACATCTACAATTTATAAATATTTTCAAAACATGTAGTCCTAAAAGACTTACATCGAGTATATGTAAAGAATTCGTACAACTCACTAATAAGATAAACAATCCAGTTACAGAGTGGATAAAAATTTAAATGGATACCTCTCCAGAAAAAGAAAAAATGAAAATAAAAACATGAACTGATACTCAACATTAGTTACCATGCAAAAACAATGCAAATTAAAGGCACCATGAGATACCACTATAAGCCCACTAGCATGGTTCAAATTCAAGAAGATTGACAATACCTAGGATGTAGAATAATTAGAACTCATACTCTGCTTGTGTGAGGGCAAAATGGTACATACACTTTGAAAAAGATTTGGGCAGTTTCTTACGATGAAAATATATACTTACAATATATACCAACAGTACCTCTCGTAGGTATTTACCCAAGATAAATAAAAATGTATTTCTTAGCTGTTCAGAATAGCTTTATTTAAAAAGGATCAAATAGGGGCGCCTGCATGGCTCAGTCGGTTGAGCATCCGACTTCGGCTCAGGTCTGATCTCACTGTTCATGAGTTTGAGTCACGCATCAGGCTCTGTGCTGATAGCTCAGAGCCTGGAGCCTGCTTCAGATTCTGTCTCTCTCTCTGTCTCTCCCCTTCAAAAATAAACATTAAAAAAATAATAAAAAATAAAAAGGATCAAATATAAATACTCCAGTTTCCATCAACAAGTGAATAAATAAACAAATTTGGTTTATAATAAAACTGAATACTACTTATCAACAAATTATTATTCACAAACAAATCATTAAAACATCCACAACATGGATGGATATCTAAAACATGATGTTAAGTTAAAGGAGTTAGGCCTAAAACACTAAATGCTGTATGATTACATTTATAAGAAATTCTATAGCAGGTGAAACTCTAGGCAGAGAAGACTGGTTAGTGATAGGCAGGGACTAGGCTTGTGGAAAGGAGATTAAGTGTAAAGAGGCAGAAGAAACTTCTTGGAGCGATGAAAATATTCTCTACCATGATTGTGGGGACACTTGCATGGCTATATACATTTACATGTACGTTGTACACTTAAAATCAGAAAATCATACTGGGTATAAATGAATATAATGTTTCCATAAAGCAAAGTAGAGATAGAGAAAGAGGTGAAGAGGGGAGGGAGGGAGTAAGAAGTAACCAAGGACCATGCCTTGAAGAATGGCCACAGTTAAAAGTGCATAGGAGAAAGGGGCAATTGCCCACCAAAGGAAAAAGAGGGATCAGAGAAGCAGGAAGGAAAAGAGAAATGCCACTTGAGCCAAAGATGAGATCATCTAGAATACGGTTCTTTAGAGGCACCACACCACCAGTAAGGGGTATTTTGGAAATTTTAGGTTGCCAACAATAGTGGAGAATATGTTTACATTGTGTGCAATGATGGGTGTTGGGGGAGGAATGCTAGACATCTTTCAATGATTGAGACAGTCACACATAATAAAGAATGGTCTTGCATCAAATAACCTTTTGAATGATTCATGGACATTCATACATGTAAAGTAATGTTTACAATTATTTCAGGATAGGATCTAAATTTATTTCGTAAAAACACAAAGGTTTTTGCCTGTTGTTAAATACATAACTACTATATTTTCTTTATTGAAATCTTTATCAAACTTTGCTCATCAGTTCATTAATCATATTTTTAAATGTTTATTTATATTTGAGATAGGAAGAGAGAGAGAAAGAGCATGAGCAGGAGAGGGGCAGAGGGAGAAGGAAACAGACAATCCCAAGCAGGCTCTGTACCATCATCGCAGAGCCTGATGTGGGGCTCAGTCTCACAAACTCTGAGACCATGACGTGAGTCAAAATCAAGAGTTGTTTGCTTAACCTACTGAGCCACAAAGGTGCCCCGGGAATCGTAGTTTTCATGGTAGTGCTGCTAATGATATTTGATTCACATTTATATCAATCTGAATTTGTACCTATTGTATTAATGGTGTTTCTATATATTGATGCATATTTTTAATTAATTTATTCATTTATCTTTTTTTTTTTAATTTTTTTTTCAACGTTTTTTATTTATTTTTGAGACAGAGAGAGACAGAGCATGAACGGGGGAGGGGCAGAGAGAGAGGGAGACACAGAATCGGAAACAGGCTCCAGGCTCCGAGCCATCAGGCCAGAGCCTGACGCGGGGCTCGAACTCACGGACCGCGAGATCGTGACCTGGCTGAAGTCGGACGCTTAACCGACTGTGCCACCCAGGCGCCCCAATTCATTTATCTTTTAATTTGCATCCAAGTTAGTTAGCATATAGTGCAACCATGATTTCAGGAGTAGATTCCTTGATGCCCCTTACCCATTTAGCCCATCTCCCCTCCCACAATCCCTCCAGCAACCGTCTGTTTGTTCTCTATATTTAAGAGTCTCTTATGTTTTGACCCCCTCCCTGTATTTATATTATTTTTGCTTCCCTTCCCTTATGTTCATCTGTTTTGTATCTTCAGGTCCTCCTGTAAGTGAAGTCATATGATATTTTTCTTTCTCTAACTGACAAATTTCGCTTAGCATAATACCCCCTAGTTCCATCCACATGGTTGCAAATGGCAAGATTTCATTCTTTTTGATTCCCGAGTAATGTAATACTCCATTGTGTGTATATATATATATATATATACCACACCTTCTTTATCCATTCATCCATCAATGGACATTTCGGCTTTTTCCATACTTTGGCTATTGTCAATAGTGCTGCTATAAACATTGGGGTGCATGTGCCCCTTCAAAACAGCACACCTGTATCCCTTAGATAAATACCTAGTAGTGCAATTGCTGGGTCGTAGAGTCATTCTATTTTTAATTTTTTGAGGAACCTCCATACTGTTTTCCAGAGTGGCTACACCAGCTTGCATTCCCAACAGGGGTGAGAAAGAGATCCTCTTTCTCTGCATCCTCGCCAACATCTGTTGTTGCCTGAGTTGTTCATGTTTGCCATTCTGACAGGTGTGAGGTGGTATCCCATTGTGGTTTTGATTTGTATTTCCCTGATGATGAGTGATGTTGAGCATTTTTTCATGTGTCGGTTGGCCATCTGGATGTCTTCTTTGGAGAAGTGTCTATTCATGTCTTTTGCCCATTTCTTTGCTGGATTATTTGTTTTTCCGGGTGTTGAGTCTGATAAGTTCTTTATAGGTTTCGGATACTAACCCTTTATCTGATATGTCATTTGCAAATATCTTCTTCCATTCCATTGGTTACCTTTTGGTTTTGCTGATTGTTTTTTTCGCTGTGCAGAAGCTTTTTTATTTTGATGAGGTCCCAATAGTTCATTTTTGCTTTTGTTTCCCTTGCTTCTGGAGACGTGTTGAGTAAGAAGTTGCTGCGGCCAAGGTCAAAGGGGTTTTTCCTGCTTTCTCCTCTAGGATTCTGATGGCTTCCCGTCTTACATTTAGGTCTTTCATCCATTTTGAGCTTATTTTTGTGTATGGTGTAAGAAAGTGGTCCAGTTTTCCCAGCACCACTTGCTGAAGAGACTGTCTTTATTCCTTTGGATATTCTTTCCTGCTTTGTCAAAGATTAGTTGGCCAAACATTCGTGGGTCCATTTCTGAGTTTTCTACTCTATTCCATTGATCTGGGTGTCTGTTTTTGTGCCAGTACCATACTATCTTGATGATTAGAGCTTTGTAATACATCTTGAAGTCTGGGATTGTGATGCCTCCCACTTTTTTTTTTTTTTTTTTTTTCAAGATTGCTTTGGCTAATCAGGGTCTTTTCTGATTCCATACAAATTTTAGGATTGTTTGTTCTAGCTCCGTGAAGAATACTGGTGTTATTTTGATGGGGATTGCTATATTGATGTATATTATTTTATTATAAATTACTTTCCTTTAATTCTTATTTATATACAGTTAAGGCATTATGTTGAATTATTAAAATTACATGAGTAGGAAAGTTATATTGTCAATGCATTTTACTTCAAGACTTACAGCAGCATTACAAGCATTTGTTCTAAAAGAAATTGAGGGTCTGAGGGGTTGAGAGTGATTATTCTAGAAGACAAGATTGTTAGAAGGGTTGAATTTCAAAAGACATGGAGAAGAATCAGGACTTAGTGATTGCCACAAGAAACTGTCAATTTGAGGTTAATCAATCTTCTAGAACATGAGTAGTCACTGAGAAACAGTGGCAGGGGATATATAGAAGATACACTTGAAAGCCAGGGCAGTAAAAAGGGGGAGATAAACAAAATTGTGAAAGTATGCAACAGGATCAAAGGAAGAATTATCAAGTTGAATGAACTTATACGTCCTTAGCCATAGAAAGTAAAGAAGTACAGATGAAAAAAGGCCATAGAAAGTGCCAGAAAAATCATAAGAACAAGGTCCATCCTGAGGTAAATGGAATGGGAGAGTTTCCCTAGTTTGAAGATTTGGCTTTGAGCTGATAAGCAGGGCAATCTGTCCATGTATAAATGGAAGAAATGACCCACCCGTGAGGTGAGGTGATTTTAGGACTGTTGCTCCCCAAGTGCCTTAGTCATTTTCCATGGTGCCTGATACCCCAGAGTTATCAATGTGTTTCTTTATATGTGGATGCTTTATCCTATTAAATAAAAATTTAAAAACTCATGTACTGAGAAAAATACTATTGAACCTTAAAGATTTTTACAATTCCATGTCTTAGGCTCTTCTCTGAGTTCGGATTCTCACTGAGGGAGGTCGGGTGGTTCACGAGTCCCAGACTTCTGAGACAGAACGGGGGAACCTTGAAAGCTAAGAAGGACACCAGCCCCCCAAAACAACCCTCAACGGTCCTACCAGTTAGTGTAGGAAAGTCCAGTGAGGGGCAGCTCTTCTGGCTTTGGGCAGGACAGTAGGGGAGTTGGGAGTGCAGACATGGAATTTATTCAGGTGAAAGGTGGTATGTCAGATGATGTCAATGTTTGCACTAAACTGTAAAATGAGATCATTTACCAACTGCATTGAGGACCTGGAAAGAGAGAATCTCTCCAATGGCTCCTGGGAGTCTCAGAAGGAGATGACTAGCCCTGTCAGTGAGCAGATGTGACCACTCAATGGTAGCTGGGGACCTTGACGTTGCAGATGGCCAGGGCTGCATGGGCCTCCATCTCATTTGAGGTTTCGTCTATAAAGCAAAAAGAAAAGCAAATAGCAGGGGTGTGATAGATGCGGCAAACCCAACAGAAGGAGCATTGGACCGGGCTTCAAAAGACAAATTGTGATCTCATGTCTGCAAATAAGAACTTATTTGGCCTTAGGCAAGCCATCACTAAAATTTCTTCTGAAATAAAGTTTTATTACTGATTTGATGATGAAGTCTGTTCAGGGAAGGAAATCTAAATACAGAGAAAGTGAGTGATAATTCATTTGAAACTGACACAGATAAGGGGATAAGGGCCTGGAAGTTTCAGTGAAGACACGTAGAGAAATTACTCAGCAAGGGGAAAGGGAAGGGAGGCCAGGCTGATTGCTCCTTCAGACCATCTCCCTTCCATTCTTTTTCCAAGCAGGTTGAGAATGTGGTGAAGAGTTAATAGACTGAAAGTTTAAAATCCTGCCCTGCCTCTTCTTTTCCGACATCACTCTGGACGAGTTACTTATCTCTCTGGGCTTCAGTTTCTTTCTCTATTAAATGGGGGTGATAATAATACGACTCTATCCACACACTGTTTTACGTGGCATAGAACCTGTAAGATATCCACAAGAGCTGATACTCCAAACATAAATTGTTCCTTTTCTCTACTCTGTTTTCAAAAAACATTTAGCTCAGAATTCACTTTTTCCGAATTCCTATAACACTTCTTGTTCATGCTCCCATATTTAGTCATTAAACAAAATGCTCTGTTGCCTTTGTTCCTGAGAGTATATGTGTGTGTGTTTATCCGTCTGTCTGTCTGTCTGCCTTGTCTTCTTATCCAGACTACAAGCTTTTAGAGAGTAGGAAGATATGTGTTAGATCCCTTGTGTATCCCTTTCAGTTTCTAGAATATACTATAGCATTCAGCAAATACTTGTTAAACAAATGAGTTTGTAAGTCCTAGAGAGAAAACTTCTCCGTGCTCCCTATCAATTACACAGCTTAGGAAGAGGCAGGTGTAGAATAATTTAGCTCGGGTTTGGTGTTTTTGTTTGTTTCCAGTTGGTCTGTGACTATACATAGATTCAATCATAATGAAGCTGACAGAGGAGAGATGACATTTTGGAAACAGAAAAGGAATTTTGGATATTACAGCCCAACATTTGTCACCTCCCCGGCTGATAGCCTCACACGTTCCTTCGTTCCCTTTGGCTAAATTTGGATCAAATGCTGGCTGAGTGCACTAAGCAAGCCAGAACTGCATTGTACCTCTATTTTGTGACATATGAGCTCCCTGCTTTAATCTCCCCTCTACTGTATAAAAGAGGATCTGAGGCTGTTAGACTTCAATCCGGTGATTCATGCAGCTGGCACACAATAGATTCCACCTCTCTCCTCACTGCTGCACAATATCAAGCTAAACAAAATGTCTTAGAAAGCTTCAGTACATGTAGTTAGCCTGTCACGGATCCCCCCCCCCTTCCCTCCCCACACACACACTCTCTCCTTTTTTTCTTCTGCTGAGCAAAAGAGTCCAAATGCCCAGCACCTGCCTTTTTACTGACATTTCCACAAAGGTAAAGGAATGAACCTTTTGTCAATTCCAACCAAACGATCTGTTTTGAAACAATGAGATGAAAAGCCTGGGCCCCTCTCCTTGGATTACAGTGCAGAGGCTTAAAATAAAGGACACTTGATTTTATTGATTTAATGAGGGACGGAGGCTTTTGCTGGAGCATCCCTTGTGGCAGAGGAACAAGCCTTGTTGGCAGGTACCTCCACTGAGGCACTTCTCTCCCATTTGTTTGGTTTCGCGATGGTGCTTGTTTATGGGTTTGGCTGTTAGGATGACCCCCCGTGTTCCTTCCCGTGCGTGCTGCGTGAAGCGGTCAAATGCCTGCAGTGATTTCCGTGTGGCTCTCTAGACAGGGAGCCGCGCAGGGGAGGCGGCATGGTACCGCAGGAGAAAGAGCTGCGGGAAGAGGTGACGGGGGGAATGCACATCTTTGAAAAAAGAAAAGTCAAATAAACCGGACTGGAAGAGAAACAGCACTTCTAGCTGCAAAAGAGATGGTGCTCAAAACCTATTATTTCTCGGCAGAGTCTATTTCAGCTAGGTTTCTAACCCGTCTGCGTCCGCACCGGTGGCAAGGTCCCCACCCCCACCTCTCCCCCTCCCCCTCCTCCTCCTTTTCCCAACTTTGAATAGTGAGGAGGCTAAGAGGGTTCGGACACGATTTTTTTTATTGTGAACGGTCCCAGACACAGCTAGATAATCTTTTTGCCTTTGTTCTCTTCTTCTCTGGGGTTTCTTGTGATATTATTATTGACATGTTCATATGGAAATTTTGGCATTATATGTTTCTTCTTTTATATTTGTCCTATTTTTTTCTCCATACGGTCTGACTTCATTGTCCACTGCGCCGTGTGAAAGGGACGTTGCCAGTCACCTGCTGACCAAATGCAAGCAGCGATCTACTTTTAATACCGAATTGGACCGCGTGTTGCTTACTAGACATGTGGGGAGCCAGGATTCCTCTTAATAGGAGCATATGTCCCTATACACTCTGTACATTTATTTCAATGTATTTATACAGTCCACCCATAGATGAAACACCCCAATTCCCTCTGGTGTTACTGTCTTACTGATTGCTGGCTTAAAGAGAAACAGTTCCTAAGAGCATATGGTTTCCAAAACCCAGCCCTTCCCCCTCCTTTTCAGTCTACACAAAATAAGCCGCTGCCCCTCCCCCGACGGCTTCTCTGCTCTCTGCCCAGAGTGAGTCTGAAACCAGGGGGCAAAATCATTAGTTCCCAATTACCTTAAGCCATGTACGATAACCTCTCTCAAGGGCTGTTGGTAAAATATGCACACGGTTCCAATGTCTAGACAGTTATGAAGTATAGGTGCGGGGTTGTGCGACTCCAGAACCCCAATGCATCTCAAACGCAGTGCTTTTATTAAAGAAGTGTAATCACCAGGATAACTAATTACGTCAATACCACATAGTTAATTAAACCCATTATAGTTATTATTCCCATGGAGAGGAGGTCAAATAAAGCGACCCTCATCTTGATTCTACTATCCTAACAAAAGAAAAAGAATATTAAATAAAACATAACACGGACCTCTTCATCTTCCATCCTTTTTCTTAGATGCTTAATAACTACCTGGTATGTCCCCCAAGAAGATCTTCAAGGGTAAGCTAGACCCAAAGATTGCCGGGCTCTTCAAAACACCACTTTCAAACTTACCCGTACTTCAAGTAAATGATTACCAACTGTTTGCTTGATTGGTGCAAGAAGCAGTGACAGGTAAAAGTGAAAAATAGAATGTACGGCCACTGTGTTTTTATTAATATCTTGCAGAGAAACATGATGGAGGGCAGTGCTTATGTCTCAGTTCAATCTGGTTTCATGACTAATGACAGGAAGGTGGCCCGTGTACCCCTCCCAACCCTGGCCAAGGACTTCCAGAGGGACACACGGAGGTGAGGTATTAAGGCTCATCGAGCAGACTGAAGGCACACATGACATATCCCGCAGTTGCAACAAAAACAAAATCTTCTGGCTCGGACAGTCAAATCCGAAGGAGAATTCAAATATGACCGTGGAAAAGGAGAGATTTCAAGAACTCTATTACATAGGGACATTGTTTGCCAGAGCAAGAATGTGGGCAAAAAGACACACATCTCCCCACCCACAAACACACGCACACACACACACACACACACCTCTCACATACTAATCTCTGGAAAATAAAACCAAGATATTTTGATTCCCCTTGCCTGAAAATTCACCAGGTCATTATATCACTGTCACACCTTCTTCTCAAAGCAGTTCATTGTCCATCGAGAGGATTTGCATTTACTTCTCCTGATTAACAAAGAAAACTTTGTATAAAAGGGCTATGCACTGAGACGTGCAAATGTGGCCAGCCTGACCCCCTGCAGGAGAAGGCAGACAACCAGTAGGGAGAAGAGGTAGATGAGGAAGGGGAAAGAATGCTTTGATCCCAGTGCAGCACACACAATGGAGCAGCGGCAACCCCAGCAAGCCCTGACCCTGGGCAGGCTGGAGTTTGGCGCGGAGTCACCGAGCGGGAAGCAATATAATGAGTAGCGTTTCATGCGATGGTGAGCACCGTAAGCCTGCAAAATCTCTGCCCTTGCTGGCTTTGCTGGTCACCGTTGTCCTGATTGCTGTCCACGTTACTGCCGCGGTGCTGTCGCTGTTGTTTTCCAGCTCGGGAGATTCTAATATCGCGACAACTGCCAGAGGGGCCCGGGGACTTTTCAATGAGGACACGCTCATAAAATCGAGGCTGTGAGCAAAAGGCAGCACCATCCCATAGGCTGCATGAAGAACAAAAGGTCAGGTGTTAAATCCCTTATTTGTCCAGGGGTTTAAGCTGACATATGCGGCATTTAGTTTAGATGTAAAACAACCTCGTATCCGCCATCCACAACCCTCACCCCTGCCCCAAAAGCTCCTCCCCAAACTTTTTTGTTCTTCCTGGGGAGCCACCATTGCTACCAGTCACGCCCCAGCAGAAACACTGAGGGAGGGGTCTGTCTTTCCTTTTCGTTGTTTTTGTTTTGTTTTGTTTTGTTTTTTAACTTCGGCTCCTTTGCTCCTTCCTCAAATCAATGGCCAAATCCAGGGAGTCTCTTGCCATCAACCGACCACCTCCCTCCAATTCCTTTCTATCACCACCCTAATCACACCTGTTTTCTCTCTGCCCCCCCCCCCAATTTCCAGTCACATTCCCCTTCCAGTCCCTGTTACACAACTCACCAGATTATCTTTCTAAAGTATTATTCTCATCTGATTACTCTTTGGCTCAGAACATGCGTTGATTGCCCAGCATTATCCTGTAGAATAAATTATAAGCTCTCAGTTTGCCCTTAAGTTTGTCTCCATTCTGACTCTGTCCCCTGTGCTCTCAGGAGCAAGATTTACCTCTCAGGACTTCCTTACCTGTGACCTATGTCCCCTCCCTGATTGGGTCACACGCTTCAGACACTCAGGCCTTTGCCCTATATGTGTGCTTTGCCCCTAATCCCCCTCACCTTACATCCTTGAACTCCCACACATTGTTCAATGGTCATCTAAATGCCTCCACCAGGAAGCCTTTCTTGATGTGCCTCAGCTACAGGTGTCCTTATCACTCTGATTTTCTAGACCATTTTTTAAATATGTATTTTATGACCATTATCATAATCTGCCTGTAGTAAGTATTGATCATATCATCTCTTGAGATTTTAAACTCTGAGAATTCAGAGACCATCTCTTCTGATCTCGGTAAGAGCTTAACTAAGTATCTGTCTATTTTTGCTGCCCCTTTAATGTTACACGTATATGACTAAATCAAAGAAGAGAGGCAAACTACAATTAAAAAAAAAAAAAAAAAACTATGACACAAACTTGGAACAACCCAAAACAAAAAGCAATATAAATGTGATAGAAACTCAGATGAATTATCATGTCGTGTCACCACTGCCACTTGTATATAACTACCGAAGAATACAGAGTGATAACTGAATAAACCAAAGACTGCCATTCTGGATGCGCACGTGTAATGCAACTCCAAGTGATTTGGAACCCACATGAGAAACCATGGGCTCTTTAAGGTTTTACTCCTTATAGAATTTACTTTGTTTAGTGATTAAGAAAAGCAATTATTCGGGTTGATAATGATTTTATTGTTTGAAAACTGACTTCTCCTCCTATTGGATACATGAGGTATAACCTACTGAAATACAAAAAAAAAAAGAAAAGAAAAAAGAAAAATTCTGAGTCTAGATGCTTAGAATACTGACTCTGTCACAGCCTGAAATGAGCCCCAGATGGTTCAGGGTTTACCATCAAGCAATGGTAATGATATAGAATATGTCATTGTCATCCCAAGAGGTCTTCTATAAGGGAACAAAAATATAGAAGCAGTTTCTGTGTTGAAGAAAAGAAGGAAAGAAATTAAAAAAGAGGCAGGGAAGGAAGGAAGGAGGGAAGGAAGGAAGGAAGGAAGGAAGGAAGGAAGGAAGGAAGGAAGGAAATAATGGCACAGAGAGAAAGACAGAGAGTAAGGGAAAAGAAAGAGGGAGGTAGGAAGTGGGGAGACAAGAGAAGAAATGATATATAAAGGAAAATCTGAATGAAATTTGAGAGGCTGACAAATCTGGAGAACATTTAAGTGACTCCCCTAAATTTCTGTCAGGTTCTTCATCAGCTGCCTCAATTTGCTTCCTGACTTGGGTTCTTGTCAGCTCACTCTAATTATAGCTTTACTAGCAAAATGAGAGCACATGGGTGAGGAATGGCCATGGATAAAAAGAAATGGCAACCCTAAGCCTAATTATAATAAAATGTCTTCCTGTGAATGTTCAACAGACAAAGGTACCCAGTCTATTCTTGAATAGCCCAATGTACTTAAGACATCACCAGTACCACACATAAATATTTCCTTCCAATGGCTTCCCATTTTCTACAAGATCTATGATCCATAGGCTCTCTAAAAACCAAGCACAGTTCAACACTGAAACCTCAGTTTCTGCTACACCTCCACTCTCACAATGTTCTCTAGAAGTACCAAAAGCCTCACAATTTCCTGGGGGTGTTCATCAGATAATAAAGGAGAGATAGTCATTTTAAGTGAGGGATTCAATGTTGACTCAGAGTTGCTGGAGAATATAATCTCTCCTCTGTGAAGCCTCCCTTGACCTCCTGGGTGCTGTGGACACTCCCTTACAAAAAATCTCTGACCTGTAGCCTTCTTCTCCTAAAGTACTTGCCCCGCTCTATTGGGTTTCTCTCTTATGTTTGTGCCTTCTCTACTGAACCAGAAGTTCTGAGAGAGCTAGAATATTTAATCATTCCCGAAATCGGAAACCCTCACAATATGCCTGATACGTATTAACAGCAATACTGGTTGATATATGCATCAGGCATTCAGAAGAATTCTGCTTCTGTGAAACATAGCAGAACTATAATAAAAAATCCTTTCATTGTTGGGCACCTGGGTGGCTCAGTGGGTTCAGCGGTCAACTCTTGACTTTGGCTCCAGTCGTGAGCTCACAGTTGGTATGACAGAGCCGTGCGCTGACGGTGCGGAGCCTGCTTGGGATTCTCTCTCCTTCTCTCTTTGCCCCCCACCCTGCTTGTGCTCTCTGTCTCTCTCTGAAAGTAAACAAATAAACATTTTTTAAAACCCTCTCACTGCTTAAAATATTGTCAAATATAATCATATTTCATCATTAGGTCCATGAAGACATTTTTTTATCCTCAATTTTAAGTTGAGCCAAGTGTTACTAGTCCAATTAAACTAACCAGAAGAACTTAGATTAACCAGTTGTAGATTAACCAGTGTAGAAGTTACTGAACTTCTCTAGGCCTCAGTTTTTCTACTTATAAAATTAAAATATTTGATGTGAATCTCTTTAAAACCCCTACCTCTCTGTAATTATTTATTTGATCTTCGAATGTAAGACTCATCTGGACAGGATGAATTCTAAATCTAATTTAATTCTAAAATAGTGGTAGGATCCTATGACCCAGCAATAGCACTGCTAGGAATTTACCCAAGGGATACAGGAGTACTGATGCATAGGGGCACTTGTACCCTAATGTTTATAGCAGCACTCTCAACAATAGCCAAATTATGGAAAGAGCCGAAATGTCCATCAACTGATGAATGGATAAAGAAATTGCAGGGGCGCCTGGGTGGCGCAGTCGGTTAAGCGTCTGACTTCAGCCAGGTCACGATCTCGCGGTCTGTGAGTTCCAGCCCCGCGTCAGGCTCTGGGCTGATGGCTGGCTCCGAGCCTGGAGCCTGTTTCCGATTCTGTGTCTCCCTCTCTCTCTGCCCCTCCCTCGTTCATGCTCTGTCTCTCTCTGTCCCAAAAATAAAATAAAAAACGTTGAAAAAAAAAATAAAAAAAAAAAAGAAATTGTGGTTTATATACACAATGGAGTACTACGTGGCAATGAGAAAAAATGAAATATGGCCTTTTGTAGCAACGTGGATGGAACTGGAGAGTGTGATGCTAAGTGAAATAAGCCATACAGAGAAAGACAGATACCATATGGTTTCACTCTTATGTGGATCCTGAGAAACTTAACAGAAACCCATGGGGGAGGGGAAGGAAAAAAAAAAAAAAAAAAAAGAGGTTAGAGTGGGAGAGAGCCAAAGCATAAGAGACTGTTAAAAACTGAGAACAAACTGAGGGTTGATGGGGGTTGGGAGGGAGGGCAGGGTGGGTGATGGGTATTGAGGAGGGCACCTTTTGGGATGAGCACTGGGTGTTGTATGGAAACCAATTTGACAATAAATTTCATATATTGAAAAAAAAAACAAGCTATTTTTAAAGTTAAAAAACAATAATAAAATAAAATAAAATGATGTTCCATTAGTCCCCTTAAAAAAAATAAAATAAAATAAATTAATAAAATAAAATAAAATACTGGTAGGATCAACTCTCAGGTACTACTTCTGCATGAAACTGAGGGCACTCTGAAAACATAAGAATAGACAATATAAGGGGGCGCCTGGGTGGCGCAGTCGGTTAAGCGTCCGACTTCAGCCAGGTCACGATCTCACGGTCCGTGAGTTCGAGCCCCGCGTCAGGCTCTGGGCTGATGGCTCAGAGCCTGGAGCCTGTTTCCAATTCTGTGTCTCCCTCTCTCTCTGTCCCTCCCCCGTTCATGCTCTGTCTCTCTCTGTCCCAAAAAATAAAATAAACGTTGAAAAAAAAATTAAAAAAAAAAAAAAAGAATAGACAATATAAGGAATAAACAAAGAACAGAGGCCTCCTGTAACAAACAGCTAAACGGAAAAATACAAATAGCCAAAATCGCATTGTATTAATAAAATGGAAGAAAGGTCAAGAAAACTCACAGCATGGAGAACTATTATAATTTCCAGCAGTTGCTGGCTCTTTCTGTAATCCTGCAGATGGTAGACAAGAAAGGGGGATTTTTAAATTTGCAGGAGGATAGAAGAACCATGAAGGAGGACCAAGGAGCTGTACAGAGTAAAAAAGATGAGGATCAATAAATTTGATGTATAACTTTCTGGAAATCTTTTCACTCCACAGAGAGGACACATTTTTCCCCCAGATATTCATGGACGACCCAAAAAACCTGTCATGAAACAGGCCACCAAATGGCTGTAATAAATTCCAAAAAAAAAAAAAAATCAATATCATATGGACCTTTGGATCTAATCACGATGCAGTAAAATAAAAAATAAAAAAATTAGCAAGTGACAACTGTCAAAATCCCATGTAACTGTAAACTATACAGCATTCCACCCAAAAATGCAACGTAAACGTAATGTGAAGAAAAAGACAAGAAAAAAATTGTGAACATCTACAGTGAAATAACAATGAACATTTACAGGTCAAATTCTGGAAGTGAAGGAGTACTGAGAGAAGAGTTTTCATTTTAAATACATTTATTGGAAACCAAGAAAGATTTAAATAAACGAGGTAAGTGATTACTCAAAACGCTAGTAAAAGAGTGACCAAGTAAACCAAGGAAGCAAGAAGGAAATAATAAAAGATAACAGCAGGGAATGCCAGTTAAAGATGGGGGATTGGATGTGTGCCTTTTATCCAGCCCTTCCATAAACCCCATAAAACAATGGTGAAGGGATCTTTTGAGGCATAAATCTATAAAGACAAAGAGCACAGAGGATGAAAGAATAGCAATAAAACTTCAGATGATGAAAAACAGAAGAATAAGTATTAAATGGCTTAGCAAACTAAAAAAGAGAATCCTAAACTGGTAGCAGAGAAATCTGAGAAACTTTCATTTGTCTCGCAAAACCTCCCTTACACTCAGATATTTTCAGCACCTGCATCCCTAAAAGTGAGGGTGAAAGTGGAACCGAACAAAAACAAAAGATGACTGATTAAGACTGTTTGTGAAACAGATGTCCATATGCCTCCCTCCATTCTGTGTAAAAATCCTTACCCCACCCAACAGCGGAATCGGAAGCTGACTCTCTAGAGACGGTAAAACAAAAATTCCCTGTCTTCGGGAGCACCAAGTCTAGTGGAGAAAAGAAATGGCATGCTGCATATTGTGGAATTAACGAAAGGTTTACGTACTGAATTTGAGATCTCCATTCCTCTCTCCACTTAGTGAGGGATGCTAACAGCCCAGCCTTAGAACCTTGCAGCTGGAAATTGGAAGATTTGTCTCTGGGAAAACTGATAGAGCAAAGAGGAGAGGCACTAAGATACTGATGTTGCAGTTTGCCTGATAAGACAGCCAGTTTAGGTGACAATAAAGCCCACAGCTGACAAGTTGCAACCATGAACACAGAGCCTCCAGTCATCTTGGCAAAACATCACTCTTAAATATGACCAGGCATTGAGGATGAGTGAGATGAGATGGAAGTGGGAGGAAAAAGAGACTTTCAAGGAGAAGAAAACTAAAGAAAGAAACAAATAAAGCTATTATCACTTTTAAAGAGGTAAGAGAAGATATGGCATCCATGAATCAAGAACAAGATTTCGGTCAGCAAGGAACAATGAGAAAACATGACAGAGATCTGGGCTATGAAAATGATATTAGTCAACATAAAAACGCAACGTACGTTCTGAAATTAATGTTAGGGAAATCCAAAGGCCAATAGAATAGACTAAGAGAAGGCGAACAGGAGAATAATTATTAAAATATTAAATTAATTAATTAATTAGATTAATAATATTAAATATAAATAATAAATTAATATTAAAATATTATTAAAATATTAGCAGATCTACTAATATCAGCTAAAATCTACTGATTGAAAATACTATAAAGACCCAAACAATACAAGGGGAAGAAGCAAAGTCATGGTCTCTCATGACAACTGGGTAGCAGCAAACACCAGTGGAAGAGAATACAGAGGCCAGGAAGAGTCCCCTGTTTAAATGGACTCTGTATTCGATACAGGTTGGCACTACTCATTTAATCAAGGAATAGATACGCACATATGCACAAAACGTTGTATATTTTTCAATTATATGCATATAATTAATGACAAATGTGTATTGAAAAGACAAATTTGGTTGAACCACTTGCAATTGCTGATATTTGGCAGTTTTTGACCTACATAAATATCAACTTCATAAAGTTCAACCTAATGCACTAGATGCTTAATGGTCACTTGTGAAAGAACAGCTATAGAGGAATGGACTTAAGAACAAAACAAAAGGATGGCTGTTTCTGGATGTGTGAAAAGCTATGAACTGGAAACAACTCCACGCACCAGGAGGTAATGACGGTGGTAGGTTTGTAGACCAACTTACAAAATTATAACTGATGGAAAAAACCTTGGTAGATGGAATTCAAAGTTGTTATGTAAAGAAAAACAGCAAAACTATAAAAAAGGGAAGACAGATGAGATAAGAAATGATAAAGCTGTTTGGGGAGAGGAAGAAATATTTGAAAAATGAATAATCATCACTGAGAGAAAGGGTACAATTAGCTAAATAGGCTCTCAGTGAAAAACAACAACAAAATGCCTAAAACTCAGAGGACAAAAGGAAAACTGAATACGAGAATTTTTAATAACACTTCAGGATCCTCCCTAACCAAAACTAAAAGGCAGACTGTCACACTTTCCTCAATGAGTTAGTGGTATTAGCGAAAGCAAGGCAGATGTCCAACACTTTTTTTCCACCTCCTTCCACCAGGCCGCCATGCTCAGCATCATGTCCAATACATGCTAAGTTCACCAAATGTGCTTGATGAAATCTAGTGGGAGGGGGTGATGGTAAATGATTTCGTTTTTCCCCTTGAGAGGGATTTTCCTTTCGATTGCACAATTCTTAAACTCCAGATTTAGAAAAAGACATAGGCTTCCTTCCCATATTTTTCTGGGTAAGAGTGATTTCTCTTGCCCTCTTCAACAGACACTTATGACAGTGAAAATTAAGCCTGTAAATTACATATATTAGACGTGATCATGACATGATACATCTTCTACTTATAATTTAGGTGATCTTATATAATGTGCCAGACAGTAATGTTATCATTATTTACAGAACCTTGAATGCAGCAGTAATCATCAATCTAAATGTCCGTACATTATCCTTAACAGAGCAGCACAGTGATCTATTCTAGGTTAGTGCATAGGGCGTAGGCTGGAGAGATCAAACCAGGAGACAGAAATAGAGATTTCTCTGTAGCTACATTAACGATCTTCTGAGTGTTCTCTTATCCCCCACCCCTCCCTGGACCACTCTTCCCTTACTTTGGTGATCCATTAAGTCAACTTCTTCAAGCATCTCTGTACAGTTAATCCTTTACAATTTTCACAAATAAAGCAAAAGGTGTGGTAAATTGCCAAGGACATTAATTACACGAGTAGCATAAAATGTTTGCACATCATACTCAATAATCTCTCAAATGAAGACTAAATTGCTGTGCTTGCATTTACCCATACTGAAACTCAAGTTCTTTAACAATTTTAATAGGCTTTAACGTTTAATTTGCTTAAATTATTACTTTGTTGATATAAATAGGATGTTTATTTACTCTAGCCTAGCAAGAACTGAAAGAGGAAGCCTCTAAAGGCAAAATACTCAATTACGTTATGTACCAGGAATCTATGAATCATAACACAATCATTGAGGCAAGCGTCTTCCGTCAATCTCAGAGTTGCTGTCCATTCGCAGCACGAGACCAGAACGAAAAAGCTAGGTAGCTCTCCAGGTCCTCCTGAGTCATTTTGGTGTATAAAACTGGGTTCTCTGGATTGAACGTCCAGGGCGTCTGACCTTCCCCAATTTTGTGTTCAAAACCACTCTCTGGCCGTGACAGAAAATACAGGTGCTCATAAATACCTCTTGACTGAAAGGAGTCTCTTTCAACTATTTAGATCATTTTTGCCTGCTTTAACCACAGACAATTGTTGATTCTTCCTTACCTTTAAGATAAATAATAATGCCCCCAGAACATTGTGAATTCTCGGAACATCTACTACAAACATATTAACCAAAAATACAAATGAATTTGTGTTTGCTTATTAGTTGGGAATTTTCCTGTGCCATTTCTTTTTACATATGCACACATAAACTGGTGTGTGTGTGTGTAAATAATTACGTTCTATACCTACAGCTTTACACATTTCCAAAGGTGTTCTGGTTCCAGAGCCAGAGGAAAAAAGGTGAGCGACGGGAAGCCACTACCTTGAGGAAGTTAAATATATGTTTAACAGTCTTTCAATTAAGGTCTCATTACATAAAATTTAAGATGGAATTTATAATAAATTTACAGAATTTATATTATGTAAATACATTTTCAGAAAAAATATGTACATTCAGGTACTGCAAATTACTAGTTATATGATCTCTGGCAGAGTACTTAATCTCTCCAAACCTTAGTTTCCTGGCCTAGGAAATAGAGATAATAACAATTACTCTATGGGGGTGTGGTAAAGTTCAAAGGAAAGAATGAATGTAGAAGTAACTTGCTCGTTTGAGTATTGTATGCACGACCTCCTATGCACCCAGCCCTAAATCTTTAAGTTTAGAGAGAATATAAGAAGAATGCAAGGTAGATTCTCTTCCTGCAACAATCCCAGTACCCACTTGGGACCAGGAAATAATTAGAAAATGAGACAGAACTACAGAAAACTAAGTTGTATGGTCCAGGCTATGTGTGCAATAACAATTCTAAGAAAAGAGAACTTAAACTGGGCTGGAAATTATGAATATTTTCTTCCCAAATGGAACAGGCTAAGCTTTGCCTGAACAAAGAAGCAAAGATATCTAACAGCTGCTTACCACTCTCTGTTGCTTAAAATATCAGAGGAGTATGAGGTTTAGGCAGCTCTGAGGGCTGAGTCATCTTCCTTCTAACTTGGTATTTATTCAGGACGCAGCCCTCACCCTGATGACAACAGCATTCCTGACCTCTGAGCCGCTCAAAATGCTAAGATGTTTCTGAAGGTGAAATGGACACCTCACACAGATTCCCGGGTGGTTACGGTTCCCAGCTATGCGCTGCCTCCCCGTTTTGTCGCGGTGTTTGTGCCAAACCAGAGAGGTCTTGACAGCTGAAGAAGAGGAACTAAGGCCAACCGAGAAATATCCGAGATTGTCTTCTCATGATGATGCTTAAGGCTCATAGCTGAGGTAATTATAGAAAGGACTAGAGCACGAGCCTCTACAGTGTATCTATCATCCCATGGTTCAGTGTCCCTTCTCCCCCCCTGGAAACGATCTAGGTACATGGCTATATAATTAAATCCCATTTAAATATCATTGCCTTTTATATTCCTCAAGTAACGTGGGGACAATTCTTGAAATGTCACTTGTTCTTCCTTCCCCAGGAGCATACCTTCTGATGGAGCCGGGGGAAGGTAGAGTTTTGAGGCTCAGTGTCAGCTAAGGTGCCTGCTCCCGCCCAGGTGGCAGCCCCTATTACATGGGTAGACCTCTTCAGGGCTCCGTTTTCCTGCCTGTTCTCCCTGCTTCAGCTCTCTGAAGTTTATTTTGGAATTTTGTCTTCTATTCAGTCTAAGAAATACTCTTAACTGGTTTTTTTTTAATCACTTAAACAATATATTTTATTGTGGCAACCTCAGAAAATACAAATACAAGGGGAAAAAATTTTCTTTAAAAAGGTTTAATCAATTCATTTCAATTGATAGGAGGGCCTATTTTTTTTTTTTTAGTTTATTTATTTATTTTGAAAGAGAGAGAGAGAGACAGCATGTGCATGCAAACAGGGAAGGGGCAGAGAAAGAGAATCCCAAGTAGGCTCTGTGCTGTCAGCAAGGAGCCCAACACGGGGCTCGATCTCATGAAACCCTGGATCAGACGTGAGCTGAAATCAGGAGTCAGATACTCAACCTCCCAAGCCACCCAGTTGCCCCCAATGAGAGCCTATTTTGAACAAAGCTCTGTAAGTATCAGATATGTGAAATTTAGCAACGGAGATAAAAGATAAAATGATAGTTATTGTGACAGACAATCTCATTATATTTTAGGTTCTCATCTCCTCGCATCTTGCTATGTGTAAACAGGGCTTTTGTCACTATTTTTCCAGGTGAGGAGGCTAAGGCCTAGGTAGGTTCCATAACTTGCCCAAGATCCCACAATTTATAAACTACAGAGAGCAAATTTAAACCCCGAAAATTCTAGCTCTAAAGCCTGGGCTTTTTATACTTAGGTTGTCAGAGGGAGAATTATGAACAAATACAGAGACATATTAAAGAAATAAAATAAAAAAGGAGGAGGAGGGATCAGGAAACAGAGTATTTCCACTGTTCTAGATGATGGTGATTCCTTCCTTTCATAAGAGAGGAGATGTGGAGGGGTAGGCTAAAAAGACGTTGAGGCCATTGGTGGAGAACTTTGTTACCGGTCATCACTTTGCATCCAATTATGTCAACAATGGGGAGTTACCAGTGGCTGACTAAATATGGAGGTGTTAAGAGTAGCTCCAGGTAAGGGCAGTAGGTGTGTGGGGTGGGGATCCCTTGTAAAGATTATTTTGAAAAACAATAATAAAATCCAGTCATTCTGATTATAATCATCACCTTGTGCCTAAAATTCTAAGCAGGGAAGTGATCAAATACCCCTCCTCTTCAAAAAAAAAAAAAAAAAAAAAAAAAAAAAAAAAAAAAACAATTTGTAAATTTTACTCTTAAACAATTGCTGTCATTAATGTTGAGTTTTAAAAATACATAGTAGGGGCGCCTGGGTGGCTCAGTCGGTTGAGCGTCCGACTTCGGCTCAGGTCATGATCTCACGGTCTGTGAGTTCGAGCCCCGCGTCGGGCTCTGTGCTGACAGCTCAGAGCCTGGAGCCTGCTTCGAGTTCTATTTCTCCCTCTCTCTCTGCCCCTACCCTGCTCATGCTCTGTGTCTCTCTGTGTCTCAATAATAAATAAACGTTAAAAATATTTTTTTAATAAATAAATAATAAAAATACACTGTAAAGTTTCAATGATCACATTCTAATTATTTATCCTTTACTAAGCACTGTGCTCTACATGGAAGTTATTTCAGCAAACTCCCAGTTATACGGTTAGCCCCCAACACACCCACGCTCAGCTGCATGAATTCAAGAGTAAATTGGGAATTTTTGAGTGTGCCTTGGGCAGACACAGCTGGGATTGTTGAGTCAAAAAAATCAGAACTTGAGCAACCTCACTGATGTCATTGTATGGGATCGCTTGGAGTTTTCTATTTTCCTATAATAAATGCAAAATACAAGTGTAATATTTTTGCCTGAAAAAGTGCGAATTTTAGTTCATACAGAAAATATTCTAAGAAGCTGAGAAATCTTCAAAATTGAAACCATCCATTTTATTTGTTGTTTGAAAAGATTAAAAAAACTATGTTGATTATTATTTACTGCATGAAAATCATTTCATCACACGGTGGAGCTGGGGAAAGGGGGTTATAAAAATGACCCAGTCAGGGTGTCAAATATGTTAGGAATGCCACTGGGAATTACTGAATGTTTTTGATGGGAGGAGTCACAAAAGAATGGTCAAGGTGAATCATAAAAGACACCATCATTAAATCTACATGTGCTTGTATATATGTCTAGTTGCCTATATGTTGTAACTAGAAAAGGAAGAAAGCAAGGTACATGTTGTCAAAACAATACAAATATTAGTTATGGAGAGTATTCTGGCATGGGGTCTTGAGAGGTTGCTGTGTTTTCAGGGTACAATATCGATTCTGCCTCCAGCTGGTCTACCCTTGAAAGCAGACAGTTCTCCTTTTTAACTGCCAGGAGAGAATACTGCATCAAGGAGTCAGTAGGAAATAAGACAATTTAGAGGCTTTTGTCACCCAAGATCTCGGGAAATGTCAGCTGAGAAAATCATTCTTTAGAGTTTTTTGTTAAGGATGCACGGTTGTCATGACTTGTACTGTTGTTCACATTATTCCATGCACATCCCTACGGGAAGATTATACTTCCCCATCCTATAGAAGACTGGCCTGGCTCCACAGCCGACTTGCTTCAGCTAGTAAAATGTCAGTAGACGTAACACGGCTTTTGCGCAGTTTTAAGAGTCAGTGTGTGGTTTGCTGTGTTTTTTTCCCCAGTCTCTGTGATCACGAAAGCATGGAGCCAATAATCACTTGGGTTCCTGAGTGACTGCCGTGTGCATTACTCTTTTGTCAAACTATGATGAGTATATAGCATGGACAAGAAATAAACACTGGAATTTTAGGCGGCTAAGACATCCCGGTTGATTATTTGTCATCACAACACCAACTAGCCCAACTTAATTGGTAGAGCAGTCCTTCCATTTGGGCAGATACTCTCAAAACTATACCCAAACGTAGCCAGACCAGGAGAAATTACATTTGTGGAACTCATTGTATAGATATCGGTAGAACTGCTTTTACTGAATAGCAGTTGATGTGAAGCTCATCCAGATTGAAAGACACTATAAACATGCCTCATAAAACTCATCCTGGTCCACACCTAAGAATATCGTCATGGTTTAGGAGCATTCTGCTGATGTAACTTGCTGAACAACCTCAAAAGAGGCTCTCAGCTTCCTGGAAATCAACCTGAAAAAGATGAATTTGACCAAGTTTATAATATGAAGCATTTAAAAGACAGACATAGGCACTGATTTTGCTCAGGAGAACGTTAAGAATCCTTAACGCAAAGCGCAGCCAGAGGAGGAAAATGTTGACCCAGGTCTATTCATCACTATTCCTTCCAAGCTTCCCTTATCACACTCTCCTCCCCCTCCTCCCTTAAACATGAGAAAAAAAAAAAAAAAAAAATCCAGCAATTAAAATGTCTGGCCCAGGGAGACAGAGAGCCCAGCCCCAGTCCATACCTAAAATTGGGCCTCAGGACCCCTAAGGCCTCATTCTGGTTTAGGTGCAGATCTGCCATTTGTTGACAGACTCTTTCCCAGCACCAAGTATGTTGGGGTCACTGGGAAAGAGGAAACTTATGAATAAATTTGAAAGGGGGTCTGAAAATTTAGATGAATGCCAGAGGAGTCCTTTGTGAATAAAATTAAGCAGTCAGCGCCATTGAGGACAAACATTTTAACTGGCTCGACTTCACAGCTACCTCCCAAGGCTTCCTCCAGGAGGCAGAGGCATGGGTCTGTGTTAAATGGCTTAATTTTCTTAATCAACTATTTCATTGTGAGTTTTTAATTTCATTCCCATGCTTATTTTTTTTTTTTCATTTTGCCATAATACAGCTCTAAGTACCGTGGCAAACATTTGACAGTTTGCTCAGCAGGTGCTGGGCTCTGCGGGGCTCGCAGAGCTCTACCTTTTATTAATTGGGTTTCAAAATGTGTTCCTGTGTGAACAGAAGCTAAGATGGGACTATTGTACCTGTCAACATGAAGCTGGGTGAAATAAAATATTTGGAATGTGTTTTAAAATAACTCATTGTGAGCTTGATCGGTTGAGAATTTAAAAGCAGAAAATATTCTTTAATGTTGAAATAAATAATCATGCAATCAAAACGGCAATAAAATTAAAGAAACGATGGGGTTTGTTCAAGGTGCTTCAGTATTTGATAACAATGAGAACATTTTCTTTATGCCCAACAGGTTATGCATTGAAAAGGTAGTTCTGAAAAAGCATTTTAATAAAAACTTCAGGGGCCCGGGGAGGTCGTACCTACTTTGGAAACCAACAACGAAGGCTCTGTAAATATTTCTGATGGTTCCAATTTAATTTTTTGGCTCAGTTTGGAAGGTTTTCTCCCCTTATCAAGAAAAACTCTCAATCTGAAATTTCAAATTTCAGTCTAAAGGAAGCCCTCCCAAGCAGTGACGCTCTGGGAATGTGTCTCTCTTTTGGAGATGCAGAACTCTCTGTGACTCTTTTCTCCCCTTTTCATATATGCACTTCAAATTCAATGAACTTTAATGACATATATTCTAAGACTCCCACTCAGAGCAGAAGGAGGGGAAGGGAACACAGTAAAAGTTGGCCCAAAAAACTCAGGCCCTGTCTTGTCATTATTATTGTCCTTTCTATCATTAATTTTGCTCAGCTCTGAAAAAATGAATGTTCTCCGTGTCCCCCAAAAGGGGCTGTGTCCTGAAGTTTAAGCATGGGGAAAATAAAGATAAAGCCACAACAATCCTAAGATGAAAGCCTAAAGAATTTATATTCACACACATATATAGAGACATGTTTGTTTCTGGTTTTAAAAAAATAATAAATTATCATTATGAAAATCTTGAAGAGTTGTGGCAATGGGCAAGGTAAAAAGAGAAAAATCCCTGAAATTTTACTTACAGAGATGGCCGCCGTTTGGGCTATTCCCTACTGGACTCTTTCCATGCATTTTTAACACGCAAACACACACACACACACACACACACACACACACACACACACACGGGTTTTTTTATTGAAAAACAAAAATAGAGCCATGTCAAACAGTGTGTTTCAACTTGCTTTGTACACTTGTCAATATATAAAGGACAATGTTTTTGTTTGATGTATAGAACTGCCACATTCTTTTGATGTCTGTCCAGTATTTTGCTGAAATCCAATACATTGATGGAAAGTAATTTTTTAACCAACTCTTATGGACAAATGTTTTCAAAGTTTCTGATATATCAATGTTACAGTCATTTGGTTGGATATTTCCAGAGGATAGATTTCTAAAAACAGAACTAAGGAGTTAAAGTTAAAATATTGCTACCTATTTCCAAGTTACCTCCAAAAATGTTGCAACAATGTGCATTCCTATCTACAACGTATGAGAAAATATGCCACTCCACCTTATTTTTAAGTTTTGCTAACCTGAAAGATAAAATATATCTCATTATTGTGTAAATTTGCATTTTTAGCTATGCTGAGGTTGTTTACACATATTTACTTGGAATCTTTACAGCATTTGTGTCATCTTACCAAGGAATATGGGATAGCTTTAAGTCTTCTTTATGTCTTTCAGCAAAGCCATATTATTTTTCCTGATAGAGACCTTGCAAATTTCTTATTAAATTTCTATGTATTATATATGTTTTATTGTTGATGAACTGGGATTTTTCTTTCATTATATTTTCAAGTGATTTTCCTAATATACCTATTCATATAAACCTATTCATATTTGGATTCCTGTTTTATTTCTAGCTGCTTTCCTAAACTCTATGAGCTTTAGTAAAGTTTCATTTTGCTTCAGTTTTTGTATTTTGATTTTGCTCTTAGGTAAACTATCATAATGCCACAGGTAATACAGTTTGCCTGTTATTTTCCAATAAGGATGCAGTCATAACAATGGTTATTCCCTTCTTATTTCAGAATTCACTGAGAAAGCCTTTAGTTTTTCACTGTTTATGATGGTGTTTTATCATCTGTTTGGGGCCTTAGACCACTTTAGGAATCTAATAAAGTTATAGACCCTTTTTCCCCTTCCTTCAAATGTATGTGCTGTACAAACAAGAAAATTTTTCATGTATCTTGAGTTGATTCATACACCCCTGGAGGCTGATGAATACACTCACACAAAAACACAGCACAAGACAGGCTCCACTGACATAACTAAAGTTGCTTCAACGGGACTGGCCAAAGGGAAAATTTCCAAGTAGGCGAAGGGTGTCGATTTAATGCAACAAGTATTTGTTGAGCTCTCATTAGGGGTTCTAGTTTCCCAACAGAAGGGTTAGCTTTCCAACGCAATTAAAAACAGACACTCTGCAAGACACTGGCTATAAATCCTCCCTGAATTACTCTCAGTCCATCCAGAAGGAGGGACAGATGAGTAAACAGAAAAACACAAAACTGGTGTTAAAGATGTGTGTGCGTTCTGGATGAGAGCATACCTGAATATTGTTTCCATCAACTACAGGAAGATTTACAGAGACTGTGCTTTTTGGAGTACAATTTTAAAGATGATATTGAAGGGGCAAAGACAATCCAAAAAGAGGGGAAAAAAAACAACAGCAAAGGTAGTTTGGCCTCAGATATTTGTAGAATGATGGGTAGTTCCCTATGCTCGACACAGAAAAAGGACAAAGATTTTCACTGCACTGTTTGAAATGACTTTGTTTTTATGGTAGCCTCAGCCAAAATAACATAGTGTTACAAATCTTGCAAAATAAAGATTCCTCAGAAACCTCACACAAATTGCATAACTCTTGAGCTATTTCTGTTTCAGGATAGAAACCTCATAGATATGCTCAGTCTTACCAATGGTTTACCAATTTAGTCCTTTTGTTCCTTCCTTACTTAATTGATCCAGACTACTGTGGCCCGCTGAGAATGCCTGAGGGCTTGCTTTGTCTGGTACCAATTTCAGAGACTTCTAACTGAATGCGTAGCAGAAGTTGTTAGCAGTTGCTGGAAATTAGTGTGAAAAAGTTGGCTTTGGGGAGACTAACCTAGAAATACCAATTATCTATTTTACATCCATACACAGAAAAGAATATGTCTCTTAGAAATATTCACTTATGTTCTATTCATCTTTTTTTTCTTTTCTTTCTTTTTTTTTTTTTTTCTTTTTTGAGAGGGAGAGAGAGAAAGCGAGAGCAAGTGAGGGGCAGAGGGAAAGGGAGAGAGAAAATCTCAAACAGGCTCCACAGCCAGCTCAGAGCCAGAGGTGGGGATCGATCTCACGACCTTGAGATCAAGACCTGAGCAGAAATCAAGAGTCTGATGCTTAACTGAGCCACGCAGGTACCTCACGTTCTATTCATCTTAATTGAATTCCTTGGCCATATTTGTCCATGAATGGCATACTTCTTTTTCATTGTTTCTGTCAATCCATTATCTTTTCTATCTTGGTCCCCTCTATATTCTAATTTTCTCCATGGTTCTTCTTTCCATCACTATTCCTAGGTAATCTCCAGTGCTAGTCACCAGACCAGAGGTTGTTCCTTCATTCTTGCGCAACAATGGTATTTTGCCTTCCAATCTCAACTGAATCAGAGTATAATTGGGTGAGGCTGTTGTGGGGCTGGGGGAAGGGGGGGAAATGGGGAGAAGGGTATGGCAGACATCAGTACTTTTTTAAAGCTTCTCAGGTGATTTTCATGAATAGCCAGTATGGAGAACCACTGGAACCAAGAACATCTCATTAATCCCTCTATATAACCCTCACCGCTCATCTACCCCTAATCCTGTCACCCATCCCCAAATAGGCTTTAACTGACTAAACCTAGCTTCTCTAGAAAACAATCAATAGTTGCATTCTACTATGGATAGGACCGCTTATGGATGAAATGTTCTCATAATTATGAATGTCTATTAATTTTCACAATTGAGATGCCAAATCTATATATATAAAGGAAAAACAACTTTAAGAAAAATATGGTTTAGGGGCACCTGGGTGGCTCAGTCGGTTGGGCGTCCGACTTCGGCTCGGGTCATAATGTCGCGGTCCATGAGTTCGAGCCCAGCGTCAGGCTCTGTGCTGACAGCTCAGAGCCTAGAGCCTGCTTCAGATTCTGTGTCTCCCTCTCTCTCTGTCCCTCCCCTGCTCATGCTCTGTCTCTCTCTGTCTCAAAAATAAATTAAAAAAAAAAAGGAAAGAAAAATATATTTCCTTTTTTTTTTTTCTCTACCTCGATCTCCCCAGTGTAAAACTACTTAGTTCTCTTTATGCCCTACCCATTGGTCGTCTGCCTTGTTCCTTTAATTTGTGAAGTCATGTGACTGGGAATATATTTATATAGTAGGATTGCAACGGTGCTGATTCTCACAGAAATTAAGTAACAGTAATGCTTAGAAACACGTTAAAGAATTAGTCTTTCGAAAATGCTTAAACGTAAAATATTGCCTAAAGTATTCTATTGTAGACACAAACTGCACTCATTTGGGTTTTCTTTCTCTTATTATTTCTTAGGCTTTATTGGCACCCTTTAAGTCAAGACTGCTTTGGTAAACTCTTCATTAGTGTTTGTCAAATTATTGTTATATTCAGCTACCTTATGTTTTGTTATTATTATAGTCATATCCTCAAAGTGTATTTGTAAAGCATTCTTCACAGATGATCCTAAAACAAGCTGTTATTAAGCATATCATTATAGCATATACACTAGGAAATTTATTTTCAGAAAATGTCAAATAGCTTGAGAGGCTTCCAGAGAATTCTTAAAGATATAATCCGAAAGCCTTCATAAGCTTTCTCTTTTCCTTTCAGGGCTTGTTCCTCTTGGTTCTAGTCGCTGCCTGACCCCTCTTACACCAAGCATCACACAGTGGGTTCCCACTGGACTTGTGGTACGCACATGACTGGAGGGGCAAACTTGCTTATGTTCACTCCATCAAACTCTATCCTGCCCCCAGTCTACTAGTAAGCTCACAGAATGAATTACAATTGAATGATACTGCTTGAAGGGCAGTATGTTTCACCCAAACCAAAATGTCATATTTATGCTTTAAAGCAATTTAAAATAATTAAAAATAATGGTAGGTCAAAAACAATTTTCCTAAACTTAATTGATGTCATGCCCACAAATAGCAATAGTTTACTTCCATGCAAAAGCTCTTCAACTCTACACTAAATGCTAAAAGACCTGAATTCTATTTTTCACTCCAGCACCGATTTCCTGCTATAAGTCTTTTGGTTTCCACATTTATGAGACCAGCAAGCCAGAGAAAAATAAACTGTTGTGTCCTTGGGGCATAAGGACCTCAGAAATTAATGAGTTAATAATTTACACACAGCACGTGTCCCTTTAGAGGGGAACAGCTTTCATAACACACAACAAATATAAAGTTGAAATAACTAAGGATGATAGATGTAGCTAACTCCATTTATATTGTAATGCGTATGGCATTGTGATTGTAAAAATTTGCCCTAACATGTGGTAGCATTTAGCCAGCACTCCTAATAATATTTATAAGTAGATTGAGAATTAGCCCACAAATACAATTCAGGAAGTTTGTTCTGATGATTTGTTTTTCATGTTCTGTAAAATGAATTGCATTAAAGGTCAGAAAAAGTGCCTTAAAGGAGCACTTCTGTAATATTTAAGGCACAGTTGATCTTGTTGAACATTATAATAAGACACACATAATTGGCTTCTCTCCTGGGAGTCAAGCTCAGTAACTTTCTGCCAAATTAGCCAAACCGTTGCATAACACGCAGAAAGATGGCAGAATGCAGAGCCAATGGTTTCTGTATTTACTGTTGTTCATTTTTAGCCACAGGAAAGAGGTAAAGAAACTACTGTATGTGATGACAAAGCAGGAATTGGGACCTAACTCCACAGCTGGCTAAATCCACTATTCTCACAGTTCATTGCAACATGAATGCAATTCCCAACAAGTGTACTTAATTTGATCCTGTGACCTCTTGACTTGTAAGGGAATTTTTTTTTTAGATAAAAAGAAAAGAAATAAAGGGAAGGGAAGGGAGGGGGAAGGGAAGGGAAGGGAAGGGAAGGGAAGGGAAGGGAAGGGAAGGGAAATAATGGTTGTCAGTCAAACCAAAGGCAATCACCTCCCAAGGTTGACATCAGCTACCTGAACACATCACTACATACACACCTCAAACCTCAATTTTCTCCTTCAAGACCCACTTTCCATATCCCAGCCATTCCACCCACAACACACACGCACATGCACAGGCACATTCACACGTCCCACAGAGGCAGATGGAACTATATGACAAGGTCAACAGCATCGATAAAATTTAACAACTTAGAAAAAATGTAGAAAATGTTAAAGAAGAATCAGTTTGGGGGGCCTGGGGGGCCCAGTGTGTTAAACGTCTGACTTCGGCTCAGGTCGTGATCTCATGGTTTGTGAGTTGAGCCCTCGTCAGGCTCTGTGCTGACAGCTCAGAACCTGGAGCCTGCTTCTAATTCTGTGTCTCCTTCTCTCTCTGCCCCTCCTCTGCTCATGCCTGTCTCTCTTTCACTCAAAAATAAAGTAAACTTAAAGAGGAATCAATTTGACAAAATAATTTGTTAAAGGAATACAAATTCACATATATTTTTCTAGGGCAATTTTCTAAGTAGTGATTTTGCAAAATTTTCATTTGAAAAGGGAAGCAATGTACTTCACACATTGTTTTTCAACTTCAGTAACCAATCATTTGAACGTGCCCTTAATTTCAAAATGCAATTAAAGTTCAAGTTTACCTGTGGCCTACTTAAAGAAGCTTCCTGGATCAGAAATAAAAGAATATAAATGCTCGTTAAAAGTCTGTGATATGCCTTAGACATCTGACGGAACATCCTAAGATTTTTGGATAAAGTGTTCTGTTATAATGAAAAGACTGTTGCATTAAGTGTGAACAAGTCAAAAATGCACATGAAATGCTTCATTTATTCTGCAAAGGGGAAAAATGTTTAATCAAGTGAGTAAACACTTTTTTAATAACCCAGTAAGAGATTTCATGGAATCCTCCAAAACATAGAAATATTTTGAGATTTTTACATCCTTCTATATGGCAATAAGTTGTCCATCTCCACTTTTCATTTATTTAATTTATTGTTATCTCTGCCTGTGAATTTTGGCTTAATGTTCTCTTTTAGAATGTGTAAACACAAACAAATAAGCAGATGATTGTTATTGGGCCTATTCTAACTAAAATGGCTAAGTTAATATTAAAACAAAACATATATACCACAAAATTTATGTGTCAACCTTTTTAGTATTTATTTTCTGACACATTTTCTTTCCATTATATCTAAATGCGAATATAAGCCAGGATGTGCATTTTCTGTGCCTTTAAGAGCCCTTAGTGTAATAAGCAGATTCGTTCTACACTTACCAGAGTATCAAAGCACTTGGAACATTAGTGGTAGAGTTATGCAGATATGAAAGAATTTTCCCGCCAAAGGAATCTAATGTCATCTGAAAACAAATAATTTTTGTCCCTCAATTACATAGGCAAATAAGGTCTCTGGGGAACCAAAATAATTTTCCTGACATCCAGGTGGTAAAGTCCATTCACATCATAAGGCATTAGTCTCCTGTTTTCAATTTTAAGAATGTTAGCTATGTACTTCCTAGACCCATGGCAGATTAGTAGCTGTAAATGGAAAAGGGATAGAAAAAAAAAAAAGCACTCCAACAATGACAAGGATAAATAGCTACAGAAAAACTACTAAAAGCAGACAAATAAAATATAGTAATTTGAGATGATATAGAGATTTATTGAAAGGCAAAACTTCTCCATACTTTTAATGGGCCATAAGTGCATTGGTACATGTATATTTATAGTTATACCTGAGTCGTAAAATGTGATATTTAATATGCTATTTAGTATATTTAAGAAAGCAGAAATTTTCAAATGGAAAATAATCAGATTTTTTTAAGTTTTAAGGTTAAAAAGTGTAACTTTTAGATATTGAGGAAATTTATTTTTGCAGAACACCTCTTTTTTGGGCAACCAGAGAACTATGTAAGATATTTGGCTTGATATAACTTTAAAGTTCAAATGATTACTCTGTTGAAGTAAAAAGCTATAGGAAGTTCAAGTAAAGGACCAGAAGTTTTACCTAGAAGAGAATAATCCTGTTGTCACATTGAAAATGTTTTACCGGTGACGAGACAAACGCAATAAGTAAGGCAGAATGTTGTTGACTGTCCTCGTCTCATTGTTTTTTTAACCAATTAGCACTGTTTACAGAAAGAGGACAATAGATATGAGGGTTAAGATACGGGAGGGGTGGCTTGCTGCTGACTTCATTTCCAGGTTTGGCTAAACCCTACATTTTTCTAGTCTCTGAAGATTCTTTATTTTAAAAACCTGCTGGTTCTTTTCACACAATCCACTGATAGATAAATACATGCATGCCAAAATGGAAGTATAAACCATTCTTGGTCTTATCTTATGGCAAGGGGCAGAGAAGGAAAAGTTTGGACAGGATGATAGTTTTTAGGTTAGGTGTTTTAGAAAGCATGCAAAGCTGATTAAATAGGGGTTTTCTTGAGCATAGCAATCAGAAAATAATGTACTTAGCTGATGAACCCAGTTCATGGTAAACATTCACTAGCTACCTTTTTGATTTGGCCATATTCTCTCAGCTGAGAGATCTTGGCAGCTTTATCCCATTATCCCATGCTGTTACAAGGCTTGTATTTTATCCCATCATGCTTTGCAGCAGAGTGGCAAACTGATATCACACAAACTTTCAGTAACTCAATAATGCTTAGTGTCTATTGCTCAAATGAGGGAAATATTCATTCAGTGCAGGTTGGATCCCACTGGCCAAGCTGATGGCTTACAACTGATCCAGATGTCTGTAGTCACTCATAGCCAATTCTCTAGTCCAGCCAATTAGTCTTAACATTGAAGCAATTGACTTACCTGCTGACAGCCTGAATCAACAGATAATTTATGACCTGAACTTCTGTAATTATTTTAATAGCCTTTTCATACCCTTTCCATTCTATTTATCATAATAAGAGCATTTGAAATGAGAACTCATCACTAAAGAAAAGAGATGGGTAGGTATTAAAGAAACATTTTACTGAAGAAATCTGAGACGTGCCCTTTTAAGAGGGTCCATACTGGAAAAAGTCCCCCTCTTCCTCCTTTCAACCCATCAGTTTAGAAATATACTGGCCCCTTTTGCACCATTTTAAGTCATTATTATCTCTTAAATTCCAATTTGCTTATTGCTTATTATCTTCAAACATCTCAAAGATCAACCTACTCTCCATTCTCTTGCTATTATTAACAATGGCGGCTGAAAGAGAAACCATTCATTTACGTATGATTTCTTCCCACTAATCAGGCCAAGGGGGTTCTTAACTTCAAGAGGCCAGTTTGCCGCCAAGATTGTGC